>NC_056737.1:1320192885-1320492885 GCF_019279795.1 Protopterus annectens | reverse complement strand
GAGTACATGGAGACAAGAAGGAACACAATGTAACAAACAGAAATGAAGACTTTGTGTTGAAGTTTTAGAAATTGTAGACCTGCTGCCCTTGGTGTCTCATGGTGTAATCACTAGTCAAGATTTCTTTCAGTTTACAGATCTATGGAAGTTACAGGGAGAAAGGTTCATTTAGAAGTACTGCAGAAGTACACATCTCCAGCAAAATTACAAACACAGGACGAGAGGAGACAAAGTCAACATTTGGCTCTGAGTGGAAAGGTTAGATAAATTCAACGAGTCTTGTCTAATCACTTTTGTTAAAATACTGAAGGAAAGAAGTTTATGTGCTGACAAGAAGTATGTTTTATCAAAATACTCCAGTGATTATAAAAGACAATATAAAGGCTGACAAAGTTACTTTAGTTAAGACTATTCTAATGAAACAGGAAAAGAAACTGTTGAAGGGACAGACTAGTCTTGTACTGAAAGAAAAGGAAAAAAGGAACATGAACAGAATCTTAAGCTTCAGGGCCATGCAATAAAACATGTCTTGTGTTGTTCTTTGCTGCTTTTTAAGAGTCCTATAATGAGATGGCATCAAAGCTGGGGAAATACTTGCCAGAAGTGAAGAAAAAAGTATCTGAAGAAGTGAAATGACACCTTCTTTATTTGGAAATACAGTTGTGATTCTAAGTGCAAATATGCCTCAGCTGCAACACACTACAGTTTTTTAGCAGAAAAATGGAACAGTGTAGTATTAATTATAAGCAGATTAGCTGAGAAAATGGAACAGGTACACTGTTCCACATTCTTGCAAGTCACTGGGGGGGGGTCCATAAAGGTATTTGACTGTTTTAGCTTTTCCGAAGAGGAGAAAGACAACACAATTGAGCTTAGAAAAGAACGTTTCATTCATTAGATGTTTGCCCATTATAGCAACAGAAGGTCCTATAGGGACAACAGATACTTATGTTACTGATCTGAAGACTAGACACAAATCTCTGAATATGATTCTTTACAGAATTTGTAACAAAAATCATAATAATTTGTGTATAAAAATGATGAAACAAGGGGCAGGTTCAAAAACCAGAAGCTGTGGACTGTGCAGAGAAAGTTAAAATACTATGATACAATTTAAAATATGAAAATGATGTGTGAAAATAAAATGTGAGTCAATAGTAAGGCAAAATTGAGAAATAAGGCAAGAATGCATTGTTAAATAATAGGCATGAAAAAAGCCATGTAACAGTATGCTGTAACACAAATGGAAGTCAACTAAACATCACACAATTTTAATTTGTGCAGCATGCCATAAGTGTGGCTAGAAATATGACAGGAATAACTCTTCAGAATTTAATCAGTCTTGTAGATGCCATGCAAGAAAGGGCATTTTGCCAAGACATGTAAAAGTGAAAATGAAGAAAATCAAAACAATTTGTATTAGGTCAATGATAAATCGAAAAATAAAAGTCTAAAAATGCATCTGACAAAGTGAAGCAAGAATGCATGGTGACTGGTGGCAAGAAATGATGATGTGAAATTTAAGTTAGACATAGCTGCACAGTGACATATCCCTAGTCTGGACTGTGAGTGTTGAGAAAACACAATATTTTCATGGAGTTTGACAGTTTAGGCCAGAACACCAAAAGCTTCAACTATTTACTACTTATAATACAGTCAGCATACTCTAATGATAGATTATTTGCACATAGCTTGAGTACTGCGCACGTATAGACAAAACGTTTCCAATACTATCATAGTAAAGACCCAAATTTATATTAAAAAATTACAGGCATCATTCCCAGATTTCAAAATCATTTTCTAAACTGGGTTATTTGTGCCCCCCTGGAAAGTAACTACCATGAAAAACTTCTCCAAAGCTAACTTTGGACTCCTAAGAAAGTAGTTGTGTACACTTACCATAAATGTAGATGTTCGAGTGTATTCACTGTTGCAGTCATTACATTTGGGTAATCTGCTGGCAGGTTGCCTTCAGTCTGCCTGAATATCAAAGTCTTGGGTCCTGCGTCGGTTGCTGTCTCCTCTTCCATGACGTCAGGTCAACAGGGGTATAAAACATGCAGCCAAAGCAATTTTATTCAGTTTTTCTTGCCCCAGATGTCAGGTGCCCCCCAAATGGGGAGCACAGATATATATATATATATATATATATATAAAAATAAACAGCACTAAATGTAAATGCACTTTTAGCAACATAAACTTTACCTTCATCTAAAAGCAAATACACCACAAAGGCTGTAGAATATAGTGAAGGAAAGAGAAGTTATAGAAAAGGAGGATGGCGGGTGGGTAACTTGGACAGCAACAGTGAATAAACTCGAACATCTACATTTATGGTAAGTGTACACAACTGTACTATGTTCTTCGTGTTTCACTGTTGCAGTCATTACATTTGGGTAGAATCCCAAAGTTATGGATGGGAGGATGGAACTAAATAGCATTAGGAGTGGCTATGAGGCCCTGCAGAACTGCAGGGGCAAAGCCTGCCCTGGATTTGGAAAAGAGAGGCAAATGATAATGCTTTGTGAAGGTATGAACAGAGCTCCAAGTAGCAGCTTCTAGAATGTCTTTGGTTGGAACTCCTCTGAGAAAGGTAGAGGCAAGCCCTGGTGGAATGTGACCAGATTCCCTTGGGTACAGGTTTACCATGGTGCACGTGGCAGAAACGAATGCAGTGGCTTATCCGCTTAGAAATAGTCTGCTTTGTTATAGCCTTCCTCTCTGATCCTGAAGCAAATGCCACCAGTAGTTGCTCAGACTTTCTTAGAGATTTGGTCCTGTTTAAGTAGAATCATAGTTGTCTGTGTACATCCAATGAATGCAGAATCTGCTTCCCCTTGTTGTGCGGATTTGGGTAAAATGTTGGCAGGTGAATTGTTTGGTTAAGAGCCACACTGGATACCACCCTTAGGCATAAAGGAAGGATTGGTCCTGAGGGACACCCTGTCTGGGTAAAATGTAATAAAGGGCTCCACAGACATGAGAGCCTGTAGCTCTGAAAATCTTCTTGCTGAAGTGATTGCCAAGAGGAAAGCTGTTTTCCAAGATAAAAATTTTAAATCCGCAGTAGCTGTTGGTTCAAAAGGAGGTAGGGTGAGTTTTTCCAGCACAAAATTGAGGTCCCATGCAGGAGTTGGTGATCTTCTGGGAGGCCTTAAATTTGTGGCCCCTCTAAGATACTGTCTTAGCAGAGGATGAGAAAAGAGGGGAAGGCTCCATGTTGTAATGAGCCGAGATGGCAGAGGCATGGATTTTTATTGAAGAAAAAGAAAGGCCCTTGTTAAGCATCTTAGTCAAGTATTGTAAATTCTGAGGGATATTTGGTTTTGCTGTGTCCGCTCCTTGCGCTTGGTTCCAAACACAGAATCTCTTCCATTTATCAGCATAAGATTTTCTAGTACTAGGCCTTCTGGCTTCCAAAATGACATCCATCACAGATTTACAGAGAGGTGTTGTTTGAATAATTTAATGATCAGCCATGCTGCAAGGTTCAGAGTTCGGAACAGAGTGTGCAGAATTTGATTGCTCTGCTGAGACAGTAAATGAGGTATTTGAGGCAAGTACCAAGGAGGGAGTTGAGACATATTCCTTAGAATTGGTTACCAGTGCTGGCGAGGCCAGTCCGGAGCAATCAGGATCATTTTTGGTTTTTCCTGTCTGACTTTTACTAAGACCTTGTAGAGAAGAGGCAGAGGGGGAAAGGCATAGACTGATAGGTTTGTCCAACTGAAGGATAGGGTGTCCACTTTCCATGCTTGTCTGCGATAAGTCCTTGTGCAAAATTTGTCCAGTTGATAATTTTGGGGAGAAGCAAATAGATCTGTGTCTGGGCTCCCCCATTTCTGTGTTACCATGCTGAAGATTTGTGGGTCCATTTTCCACTTGTGCAGGTCCATAAGATTTCTGCTTAGGTAGTCTGCCAGAGTGTTTTGTTTTCCTGGCAGGAATTGAGCTTGAAGATGTAGTTGGTAAGTCAAAGCTGTGTTCCACAATGCCATGGCTAGTCTGCAAAGGGGGTAGGAATGTGTACCCCCCTGCTTGTTTATGTACCACATAACCATGGTGTTGTCCATCTTTATCAGTAGTTGTCCTGGATGAAGTAAGTCCTTGAAGGCTGTGTCAGAGCATTCTGAACAGCTAGCATCTCTTTCTGGTTGATATGCAGATGCATTTGTTTTGGGCTCTACATGCCGTGACTGCATCTCCCTGCCAGGTGGGCCCCCCCAAGCATAGTCTGATGCGTCTGTAGTTAGTTTTTGGGTGGCAGGGGGTAGAGTGAATAATGGTCCCTTGTTTTGGTGACATGTCTCTGCCCACCAAAGAAACTCCTGTTGTAAGCAGGGAATGAGAGGAATCATTGCTTTCAGACTGTGACAATGTTGACTCCATAAGCTTTTTAGGTACCATTGAAGTTTCCTCATATGCAGTCTTGCATATGGAATTAGTAGAATGCAGAATGCCATGAACCCCAAAGCCTGCAGAATTTGTCTTGCAGATAAATGGGTTCTTTTTGACATCTGTTTGAAGTATGTTGTCAGTTGCCTTCATTTGTCTGGTGTAAGGTAAGCCATCTGGGCAGTTGTATTCAAGCTTGCGCCCAGGAATGTAATTATTTGAGAGGATACCAGTTGGGATTTCTTTTCGTTTATCGTGTACCCTAGGCATGTTAGAAGCCTTTTTACAAATGCCAGATGTTGAAGAAGAATGTCCTTGTCCTCTGCTTGAATGAGACAGTCGTCCAGGTAAGGATAAATTTGTGTGCTTCTTTGTCTGCAAAATGCAATTACTGGTGCCAGGCACTTTGTAAAGACCCTGGGCGCAGTAGATAAGCCAAAGGGCAGTGCAGAGAATTGGTAATGCAAAAAACCTGCCTTGAAAGCGGAGGTATCTTCTGCACGATTCCCTTACTGGGATATGCAGGTACACCTCATTTAAGTCTAGAGTCACTAACCAAGTGTTCCTGCCCAGCATAGGCAGTAGCTGTTGCAAAGTCAGCATTTTGAATTTTGGAATGTCCAGGTACGTGTTCAAAATCGATAAGTCTAGTATTGGACGGCAGACATGGTCTTTTCTGGGTACCAGAAAAGTCTTGAATAAAAACCTTGTCTATTTTCCTGTTCTGGTACTGGCTGAATAGCCCCCATCTCCATGAGGGACGCAACTTGTTTCTGAGCCTCTGCCCATTGATTTTGTGGCAGATCTGGCCAACCGTTTGGAATTGGCAAAGTATGGAAATTAAATCTGTAGCCCTGGGATACTATGTTTAATACTCATTTGTCCTGGGTAATTAGCTGCCAATTTTGAGCATGAAGTGCTAATTTTCCCCCCAAGAGGGCTGCCAAAAGATAAGTGCTTGGTGAAGGTAAAGGGATGTCATTGAGACTGCTTACTGTAGGTTTGTGCTTTGCTACCTCCAGATTTGGAGGTACCCCCATTGCTTTGACCTGTAAGACACCCTGTGATTGGTATCTAGAGCCTTTTGAGTGCCTGGATTTGCCTTGAGAGGCTCTGCTGGACACAGGAAAGGACCAATTTTTAGTAGGCCAGTGCATACTGAACCTGGGTGGCTGCACTTGTTAGAAATCTTTTACAGTTTGCATAGATTTAGCTTTGTCTTCCATTTTCTTTAAAACCTCTTTTGCCTCATTACCAAAGAGTATCATGCTGTAAAGGGGCATCCAACAATTTAGCTTTAACGTGATCAGGCAGATTTTGTTCCTTGAGCCAGGCATGTCTTCTAATCACAGATCCAGTAACTGCGGCCATGCAAGAGGCCTCCAAGGAATCAAAACCACATTGCAAAGTATGCTTTCCAACCTGTTCTGCTGCATGCAATAATTCCTGTAATTCTTTATTTTCCACACAATCCGAAATCAACATCATCTTCTGTTTCAATAAGCCCATAACATGCTGTTGATATTTAAGCATATGAAACTGGCAGTTTAAGGCCCTAATTGTCAAGGTTGCAGATGTATAAACCTTCTTTCCCCATCTATCCAGTGCCCTGGAATCTCTATCAGAAGGGGTAGGATTTTTGGCTGTGGGCTTACTACTTCTTTGGGACCCTGTGAGATAGTCTCAGCATCAGCAGCAGGATTTTTGAATAGAAATTTGTGGGAATAAGGAACCAGGATGTTTTGAATGAAATTTGTAGGAATAAGGAACCCCATATCTGTCTGGTTTACTAGGAGCTGGAGGCAGGGAATCAGGAGCCATGCTTGATTCTGAAAACACATCATCAACAATGTCTAATACAGGAGGTATTGCCAAAGGCCTATGCTGAGGAGGAAGGAAGAAACCTCTTTTTGTGATTCAGAGAAATCCTGACTCCCTGAAAAATGCAAGGTTTCTCCAAAAGAATAATTCTCAGGAGGAGATGCAGATGGGATGGATTCTTCTGCATCTGAATCCTCATAGGGTGGAATACAAAATTCCTGATCAGAAGAGGAATCAGAAGAAATGGAAACCTGATCTGAATATTCATAATCAGTGTCTTGCCTAGGCCTCTTAGTGGGGGGGGGGGGGGGGGGGTTGGAAATCCCTGATCAAGGTAATTAAGTCCTCAGCCATTTTGATCATCTGTTTTTTAGGCATAGGGGCCTCAGCACATGGCTCATGCATCATTTTTTTAGACTTGGAAGATATTTTTGATCTTGTTTTTGAAGCTGGCGTCGGTTTTATATAAAAATGTTGAGGGCTGAAAACACCCTCAGAAGCCGGTGCCTGCTCAGCGGCTCTGGACCCATCCAAAGGAGAGACATCTGTGGGTTCAATACTCTGAGAATGTCGCGGCATATCGGACTCTGCATGGGTCTCAATAGAGGCCTGCAACTCAAATGTAGCGGGTATCAGGGGCTGCGAAAGCGCTTCACCGAGTACCGGCGACTGGCTTAGGAGAAGCTTCGTCTTCAGTTTTGGACCTCGAGGGTCTGTCTCTGTCTTTTTCTTTGCATTTTTTGTGAACTCCGGTAGTCGGATTGCTAACCGACAACATTTCAGGGTAATTAAATCTGGATCCAAAATATTTTGAAGCAAAAATATATCGACGCTTAATAGTGTGTTGGTTAAATCTAGCACAAAACTGGCAGCAAGACACGTTATGATCTGGGCCTAGGTAAGGAATACAATACAAATGAAAATCCTTATGAGGTATTTGCTTCCCACAAGTAATGCAATTATTAACTTTTACTGACATCGGTAAGGAGCACAAAAAGTTTCCCCAACGGAGTACTTAGCTTTAGTTGAAGACTTTGGTTCTGAAACTCGAATGTGAAAATTTCAGGAGTCTGCCGCCTGGCACTTGCGAACTGCTTCTGCTTCGGGCACCACGCGACAAGAAAGACTGAATAAAATGGCGTCGGCTGCATGTTTTATACCCCTGGCGACCTGATGTCATGGAAGAGGAGACAGCAACCGACGCAGGACCCAAGACTTTGATATTCAGGCCGACTGAGGGCAACCTGCCAGCAGATTACCCAAATGTAATGACTGCAACAGTGAAACACGAAGAACATCAGAGATGGCTAACTTCATGGCACCCATGCAAGTGGAGAATAGTTGCATGACCACTGAATTTTACACCAATGCACTGTACGAACATGTACATAAATGCATGGATCTTGCCATACCTAACAGAACCAAGACACTGTCCTCCCAAAAAAAAGCCAATCTGGTGGTCCCCCTGCCATAAAAAAGCTCTACAAAAGTAGGAGGAAACTGATGCAGAATAAGGAAGTCTCAAGACTGGAAAAACTCCCTTATCAGTCTCAACAAAAAGTTGAGATCCCTCATCAAATCCTCTAAAGCTAGCTATGAAAACAGAATTGCAGCAGATAGTAAAGTCAACCACAAGGCCTTCCAAAGTTATGCAAAGAACCTCCACCGCAATACCCAGATTTGCTCTGAGCTACTGCACAATGGTACCTCCTATACCGAGCCAACAGCTATTGCTAATATACTGGCGGACAGATTCAGTGCCAATTTTACCCCCTCCCCCCCAAAGGACCAATCACAATACCAGTAGATTGTCAGTCACCCAGTATTACTGCTGCACTGGTTTAAACAGCACTGTCCAAGGCCAAGAATACAGCTTC
Source organism: Protopterus annectens (assembly GCF_019279795.1). Taxonomy (NCBI): domain Eukaryota; kingdom Metazoa; phylum Chordata; order Ceratodontiformes; family Protopteridae; genus Protopterus; species Protopterus annectens. The sequence goes on along the minus strand of NC_056737.1, from coordinate 1,320,484,792 downwards.
TATGGGTCCTGACAGTATCCCTGGCTGTGTTCTACATGAACTAAAGAGTGAACTGGCACCTCACCTGTGTGCCCTGCTCAATCACAGCCTCACCTCAGGCTTTGTCCCTACTGAATGGTGCACTGCTACAGTCATACTTCTCCACTACAGACCCTGGGAACTATCGCCTCATTAACCTGACAAGTCTGATACGCAAAGGTATAGAATGCATCATCGTGGACCTAATGAACAAGGATATAGAGAATCTCCAAACTCTGGATCCTACACAGTTTGGTTTTGTGAAGGGTAGATCATGCCTGCTCAACTTGGTCGACTTCTTTGAGCCAGTCACCAGAGCTGTGGATGAAGGCAAGGTGGTTCATACACTCTACCTTGATCTGGCCAAGGCCTTTGATACCATTCCCCACTCAAGAATCACAGAAAAACTCACTAAGCTAGGCATCAACCCCTATATCACTAGGTGGGTTGCAAATTGGCACACAGAACCCACAGTGTGAAAGTAGCTGACTCCAAGTCAGACTGCCGACCAGTCACGCGTGGAGTCCCACAGGGATCGGTCCTGGGTCCTCTCCTGTTCCAGTCCAATATGAAGGGACTCTAGCTGACAAAGTTTACAGACTATTGCAAGTTGGGAGGCATTATTAACTCCCCATCCTACAGAAAGCCCTCAATGAGACCAACAACTGGTGTCAAAACCATGGCCTTAAGCTCAATGCCAAAAAATGTGTCGTCATCCCCTTTGGGAAAAACACAGTTCCCATGAACTACCACATCATTCGTAGTCCACTGAACACAGAAGGCGTTATAACAGATCTGGGAACACAGGTTGACAAGCAACCTCTCGTGACCACCACACTGCCACTGTGGTCAGAAAGTCCTTCTATGTGGCACATCTTATTACTAAGGGCTTTGCATCCAGGAAGAAAGTCTCCCTCTACTCTGCCCTCACTAGGCCAGTCATCGATTACAATGCCCCATTTGGCATGTACCTCACTAGACACCTGCAACAACTGGATATGCTGCAAAAGTACTTCACAAAGAGGATCCTAGGCCTTAAACACTTATCCTATATGGACAGACTCCTAAAACTCCAACTATTCTCTGTCTCATATCGCCTACTTAGAGGCAATCTCTGCTAGACTTGCAAAGCCATGCCTGACCCAGCTCTGTTAGAAGTGCTACATCTAAAGAAATACCAATCCCTCCGCACCACACACTCAGAGACCTCAACCTCATTACCACAATCAACAGAAACTGCCCATGCTCTGGAATATACTTCCCATACATTTCAAGCAGAGCACCTCACTGGTCCTCCAACAGAAATCTTGACGAGTGGATTATTTATTTATTTATTTCAGTTTGATTACCGGGGAAGTCCACTGGGCCAAGAAGTGCCCATTTTCAGTGGAGGCCCGGGGAGAAAAGCTCCACAAGCAATACAATGAAACATGGTTACATAATGTTAATGGTAAAATACAAGAGTAAAGATTCATGCAGTCCATTCATTCATGAAAACCTCCACAAGCAATACAATGAAACATGGTTGCATAAAGTTAATGGTATAATACAAGAGTAAGATTCAAGCAGTCAGGAAATACATTTACATAAAATGTGCATAATGAACAAGCATAATGAAGCAATACAGTGCAGAGTAAAATAAAAAAAATACATAGATGTGCAAAAAGTAAGTTGGAGTCAGGAGAAAGTTAGAAAAGTCAGGAAAATCGTGGAGGTAGAGAGGGCCAGGAAGTGGAGAGCTCAGGGAAAGAGATCCCTGGAAATTATATCTGGTGAGAGCAGGAACATTTCCATTTGGATGACAGGTATTTGAGAAGTAGGGTCTTGAAGGATTCGGAGTTAGGTATAGTTCTAAGAGAAGGAGGGAGAGAGTTCCATTTTTTACCTAGAGAGAAAGAGAGTAGAATTTGGCCGGCAGCACGTTTAGGTTTGTGGATGGAGATAAGGTTTTGGTGTTCAGATCTCAGAGATCTGTTTGGAGTGTATGGTGGAAGGATGTTTATTAAGGCAGGGCATGAGTCTGGGTAAAATATTAGTTTGTGAGCGGTGGTTAGTTGGAGATAGTCCAAGTGGTTGGGAAGTTCAAGCCAATTTAGAGATTTAAGGGTAAGGCAGTGGTGAGTTGAGGTTTTGGATTTGGTTGCAAATTTAGAGATCTTATTATAGCAAGTTTCAAGTTTTGAGATGTTGGAAATAGACAGATTGGTTAAAAGAGGGCCTCCATAAAGAAGAGAGGGTAGAAGGTATGTAATTGCCAGGGTGTGCATAGAGGAGTTGGAAAGAAATTGGTTGTTTCTGTAGAGCATACCTAACTTTTGGTGGGTTTTCTTTATGTTTTGTTGAATGTGGATATCGAATTTTAGGTGTTCGTCTATGGTAATGCCGAGTAGTTTAGCAGAAGGCACTACTTCTATAGCAGTGTTGGTTTGGCTGAGGACTTTGAAGGAATCTTTGTCAAAGGCTGAGGAAGCTCTGGAAGGGGTAAAAATTAGAATTTTGGATTTATTAGAGTTGAGGGAGTGGTGGTTTTAGTGCATCCAGTTCTCTGTGGTGGAAAAGGCTATTTGTGTTTTAGTCAGGAGTTCAGAAAAGTTAGAGGCAGCACAAACTAAGGTAGAGTCATCAGCATATTGGATGACTGTGGTGTCAGGTATGACAGAGTGTAGATTATTTATATGGGAAATAGAAAATTCACCCCATGGATCACTCCAGTGGTTCTACTTGACAGAGGCACTGGAAACTAAGGTCAGGTGGCACAATGCCAGGGTAATCCTATGGGCTAGGCTTGTAAAGGCTCCAGGGCCATTAGCCTAGTGCACACCTATGAACACCATACTAGCAAAGACTACAGGCAGGCGTAGAAGGAAACATCCAGATAGACATTTCAGGCAGCATTGCTGAGACTTAGCAATGGTGTCTTTCAGGAATTAGAATAATTTATTTAGAGGTTTAGGACGTTTGTCAGAATATCACATACAAATAAAACCTTGTGCAGAGCCATAATTTGTGGGCACAGGAAAATAACAGTATCTCTCAGGAGATAAGTAGAGCAGAAAAAAGTGTATGGAAAACTTGGGTATAATTAAGAAGCAAATGCAGCCAACAGAATGGATGAACAGTATTGTCATGCTTGTGAAAAAAATATCTGCATTTGTATCAGTCATCAAAAACTAATTAAAATATAGTATTGCCTCTTGGTTACAGTCACTCAAGAATGCCAAATGCTAAACACTTTTCAGTAGCAATTACAAAGGAGGATTTATGTCAGATAAAGCTAGCTGAAGCTCCCTCCAAGCTACCTACATTTAAATAGATCACTAGGAAGGGTACATAATCCTTAGTGATCTATTTGGTATTCCATTAGCACCAGATAAATTACAAAGCATTTGTGCACAAGTAATCAAAGTCATGCAATATGATGTAAGCATAACTGATCTAGTAATATGGTGTCAGAAAGATGATCATGGTAAGAGACTGGCACAGTCGACAAATTAAGACAGCATACAACTGCAGCAACAATGGAATAATTGTGACAAGTTTGAAATGCAGGTGTCATATTTTAATGTCAAATCCAAAACGCCAACAACTTGTCAGCAAAAAAATTCCAGCAACCTTGGATCCTGGTAAAACGATTTTATTGTAGAATAATTAAAATAAAATAAAATAAAACAACCTTGACCATCAAAGATTCCTGGTTGTACTCAAGGAATCTTTGATGGTCAAGGTTGTTTTATTTTATTTTATTTTAATTATTCTACAATAAAATCGTTTTACCAGGATCCAAGGTTGCTGGAATTTTTTTGCTTATATTTTAATGTCAGCTGGACTGAAGCTTGGTGAGGAAAGATATGCTATGTAATTAGTATGTCCAACAGAACTATGTCTGTAAGAAAGTTATTAAAAGAAAGCATAGTCAGGGAATGCAGTAACAAACAGGAAACCAACTTGGAAATGTTCAAGATACTAGTTAGAGATACTATCATTAATATACTATGTTGTAAACAATCCATTTGTATTGCAAGTAGGTCATCGCCAGAGCAATATAGGAACTGTGTTCATATTAGAGAGGAGTCCTTTTATTTATGGGTCAAAAGGATTTCCAGAAGCTCAAGAAAGAAACATACAAATAGAAAAGGGAATGGTTATCAAAAGTTCACAGACGCATGGCATTCCATAACACAAATGTGATAATGTTCAGGGGGAAACAGACCACAAAGTCATGCAAAGAGTTACAAAACATCTACATTGTATGGAGTGTTAAGGAAATGAAATTGAAATATAGACCAGGAAATGAATAACGCACATATATGTCGAACACTGCATTTTTACCATACTTTCATAAAGAATTAAAGACAAACTAGTGATTCTTTGAGTAATGGTGCAGTTACCAATGATACAGGATAAAGTACAAGATTTTTAGAGATGTACTGACATGATCTTAGAAACGCAATTACTAAAAAATGTAGCATTTTTGTTTGACCTTCAAGGGCAAAATAAATTGTGCCTAGGACTAAATGTTTGAAGCTAACAAAATAGTTCTCACTCAAAATGCTTTACAGGATATTGTAAATGGTATAGTAAAAAGAAATAAGAGTTATGGTGTTTTGGCCAAGATTGCCAACTCAAACATAACAGGCTTTGTTACAGCTTAATACTGTACTGTTGGTTGAGTGGCTTAAGTGAAAGAATTTAATGTCAGTGAATTTTCCTGTGATATAATGCATGTACTGGTTGTTTTTCCCCCATTTTATTTACTGGGGTGTGACTGTGGAGTTGGATTATATATTTGTGTGGGAGTTGGGGGGGTGTGTCCCCCTGCAAAAATTTGCTATTTTAAGTTTTATTTTGGTGCAGCATTTTTGATAAATGCTGAGCAAGAAAAAAAATTGATCATCGAAATCCCATAGGTAAACCAACAGAACAAGCAGTGCAGAGATCATTGCAAAGCATAGCATAATGTAAAGGAAAAATGCTATCATAACCACTGCTACATTGAGTAGAGTGGGTGATTTTTTTCAGTAAAAAAAACAAAACATACATCTCGTATGTCTACATTATTATATCAGGTTCCCTGAAATAGACAAACTGACAGACAAAACAACAAGTGTGATTAAACCATTAAAGTCCATGTTCTCCAGACAGGGAACACATGATGTCATATCTGGCAATGGTCTACAATACACAAGATCATATCTGTGTCTAAATGGGCATTCAAAGCATGCCCAATCCAAACTTTTTACATTCAAATGGACTAGTGGAGACAACTCTCAAATACATAAAAACTGTCATGACAAAGAACTGCAGCAAAAGCTATAATGGTCATCACAGGAGGTTACTAGGCTGATGGCCCTGGGCCCCTTACAAGCCTAGCCAAGAGTTTATCTGCAAAAAGAAACCTCAGTCAGCACCTGTCTCCCCTGTTACTGAGGGACACAGGTGGAACCCCCTGGCACAAATTTGTGTTTTCCCATCCACTCATCAAGGTTGCTCTTAAAGAGGGTTAGTGAGGTATTCTGCCATGTATGGGAAGTCTCGAAATCCACAAACAGGTAGCCACAAGTCCAGCAAGCCACTCGATAATATATCTTGAACGCTAGTTTTATTTTATACAAAAAAGCGTTTTTGCCACAGTGAAAAACGCAGCTTCATCAGAAATACAAAACTCAAACACTATTCACAAGTTTTAAATAAAACAACAGGAAGTGACTTAGAAAATGTCACAAAGTACATCCATGTACTTAAAACACACCTATTCTCATCTATAATTTCCAGTCAAACTAGGGTAAAATTACAGAGTGTGTTCCTAAACAGAGGAACGCATCTGCATCTAATAGTGTAATAGAATAAAAAAACAGTAAGTATATAAACTCCAGATTAAAATATTCTTGTACACAGTGAGTCAGTTAAAAAAAAATCAACATTTATAAAAATAGGTGGACCTAAAAGAAGTATTCCAATATAAACTACCTCAAATAGCTTCGTAATTTTAAAACGACGGCAATATTGCAATTTTCATTCAAACCAGGAGCTCTGAATGCGTCTAAAGTAAGCTGCCATTCGAGCTCGCGGGTCTCCAAAACAAGGGATGAAGGACCACCTCTGATGCCAACCAATACATAGTCAATACCCATAAAACTAAAAGAGTGCCCAGGATTTTTGTCAATATGCTTTGCCAACGCGTTGTCGCCCTTATTTTTCTTTATTGCATAAACGTGTTGGTATACACGTTCACGGACTTTACGGTCCGTCTTGCCGATGTAAAAGGCTGGGCAGCAATTGCAGAAGGCAGCATAAACAACGGAACAAGTTTGACAGTTTATCCTATAGTGGATCTGATATTTTTTATTTCTAATTTGAAATGAATTCCCTGGTTTGATAAACCTACAATAGTTACAGAAACCACACTTGAATGTTCCTTTCTGTCTATTGAAAGACTGTTTAGACCCTTTCCTTTGTAAAAGTTCCTTAAGATTGCTACCTCTTTTATACACCACATAAGGGGATGGGCCCAATTTTTCCAAAAGATCTGGTGTACTGGAAATAAAATGCCAATTCTTGTGAATTATAGAACAAATGGCTTGGGCGTTAGTGTTAAATGTGGTAACAAAACTTAAGGTAAACTTTCGTTCGTCATTTTTAGACACAACATCAGCAATAGTAGTTAAAGTGTCCACAAAAGGGGCAACACTACCATGCGTGTCAGTAATTGGAAGCACATTCTGGTCAAGGAGGGGTTTATAAAACCCATCCAGCCTTTTCTGGTTAACTTCCGTAATCAGTTCTTCCAATAAGTCCGTAGGGTAACCCCGGTTGCCAAACAACTCCTTTAAGAATTTACATTCAAAAAGAAAATCAGCCAAGGTACTGCACATTCTCCCTGCTCGAACAAGCTGGCCCTTAACTATGGACTGCTTTTGTCTAAAGGGATGGGAACTAGAAAAGTGCAGGAATGAATTGCAATATGTCGGCTTTCTATAGACAGTCGACATAAAAACGTTCTTGTTTAAATCCTTGACTAATTTTACATCGAGATAGTCAATCTCTGTTGTAGAAAATTTGTATGTAAATTTTAGAAATTCAGTAGTTTCATTGATAGCTTGCACAAATTCACCTGCTGGTTCAGCCCCTTCCCGAAATAAGATGAAGATGTCATCCAGAAATCTGGTATAAAAAGTAACGTACTTCATCAGCTCAGGTTTACTCATAAGGAAGTGTTTTTCCCAGTAGGCAACGAAGAGGTTGGCAATGCTTGCCCCACAAGGGGAGCCCATGGCAACCCCTTGTTTTTGTAGATAGTACTCTTTATCAAAGATAAAGAAGTTAGATGTAAGGACAATCTCCAATAACTCAGTAACCAACTCAATTTCAAGTTTAGGTGCTCCCAATTCAGTCAGTAACAGCCCAATCCATTTGACAGCTTCCAGATGTGGAATGGAAGTGTACAGGTCGACAACGTCAATCGTTAAAAAGTTGTTAGAACCATCAAATGGAATGTTGTTAATATTACTCAAAAATGTCCAGGAATCTTTACAAATGCCTGGAATCAGTTTGAGGTATTTTGACAAGATGCTGTCAATGAATCTAGAACAAGGGTGGGTCATAGATGATCGACCATCAACCAAAGCTCTCATAGGTGGGTTTGAGGCATCTTTATGGATCTTAGGGATGCCAAACATCACCGGAATTTTTTGGGGAAAAATGTCAATAAAGTTGTAGACATCTAAGTCAATCTTCCCAGCCAAAAATAAGTCCCTGTAGTAACCCCTAATTCGACTATGAGAGACATTCACTTCATTCAAAGAGGCCAAACCATATGCTGAACTGTTTAAGATAAGGAGCATCCTTTCCTTATATTGAAACTCATCAAATAACACTAAGCCCCCTCCCTTGTCAGGTTTAATAAACCGTACAGGCAAATCACTAAGGTGACGAAGCCCTGTTATTTGTTCCTTAGTAATATTAAACTTAGAAAAATCAATTTTACTCTGTAGGGAAGAATAAAGGTGTCTAATGTCAACCTCACACATAGTTTCAAAAAGTTGTAAGTTGGCGTGTAAAGGGGGGTTGAAAGAACTAGGCATTTTTAGCCCCATCAATGCATTAGTAACTTCATTGCTGAAAAACAATTTCAAGTTTAGTTTACGAGTAAAAGTTTTGAAGTCAATGATAACTTTAGCTAAGTTGCCTGTAGTGGTAGGGACAAAAGTGTAACCAAAGGCCAAAAGGTCAACCAAATTAGGGTCAATATCCACAGTAGAAAAGTTATATATCTTAAAGTCCCCATTCTTGTTGATGATAATCCTGGGGTGGCCTTCATGAGTAGGAGAATCAAAAGCAAAATTGGGTATTAGTTGTACCTGTTCGTTTTCTTGTTCATATAAGCCTTGTTGTTCCGTGCCCCTAAAAAATCATTTCCATTGTTACGGAAGGAAGGGCCAGGCTTATTATACCCAGTTTTTGTATTTTTGTTTGCTTTGATTCTATTACTCCATCTAACCCCTTGATTGGAGTCCTCGCTTGGTTCTTCAGGAATGTCCACCTCGGAAGTATCATCTCCAACGTCATTAGGGATAGGAAAATCATCCCGACTTGGGTGTACACAAACTGCAGTCTTGAGCTCAAGATTGGGATAGGCTTTATTTTGCTGATAGGCTAGCCTATCCCTAATTAATTTCTTATTTTTATTGTTTTTAAGCTTCTCCATTAAAGCATCAATGCTCACAAAAATGCGGTTATAATCATATTTAAACTGCATAAAATCAATGTCAAGTTTAATGGCATTGTCAAGGGAATTAATTTCTTCAGTAAGAGAACTGATATGTACAGAGTAATGTTTCACAATCAATTGAAGCAAGTGCGCTCCTTGTTCTTGAAAAAGAGCCTTAAGGTCCGTATAGAAAAGGCGGTCCGCCAATAGGCCAGAAGGGGAAAAGTTGTTCCTTAATCCCTTCGGGATCAAATTCTCAACCAGACATTGTTGAAAGCACACAGACTCTAATTGAAGTTTTTTTAATTTTAGTAACTTACTGTCCAAAATTTTTAATCACTTATACTCTCCCCTCGGGAAACTTGATGGCCAACATTAGAACCCATGTTATTTGGCTCATTCGTAGGCAAGAATGAAAAGTTACCTGTGTTCCCCATCCATTCGGAGAGGGAAAAAGGAGAATTGCGACTAGCAAAAGCACTGTCAGCCCCATTAGTGATAGGAACTGGATGGCACGCCGGTCCTGTAGACCCATAAGCCGCGTTATTAGGAGCGCCTCTGTCCTCCAGTCGTTGTCCAGCTGGAAAAGGTGCGCCACTACCAGAGGGGAGAGAGTTGTTTACCACCAATGAACCTGGATTAACAGTCTGAAAACCTCTGCTAAAAGGAACAGAAGATACTGGCTGTCCTGCCGGAATTAGAGAACCACCACTAGTTTGACCAGTTCTAGCAGAATAGTTAAAAGCAGGTAACATCAGGCTAGGTGTACCTTGCTGAAATGCGTCCATACGAGAGTTAAGCAACTCGATTTTTTGCGCAAGCGAAACCAAAAGGGACGAAACATCCATCCTTTCATTACCAGCATTAGGAGAGACTGTCCCGAAAATGTTAGGGCTGTTAGGACTAACAGGGCTACCCGTAGCCATGACACCACAAACTGAAGAAAAGTAAAAAAACAAGATACGAAATCCACAAACAGGTGGCCACAAGTCCAGCAAGCCACTCAATAATATATCTTGAACGCTAGTTTTATTTTATAAAAATGGATGGATGTACTTTGTGACGTTTTCTAAGTCACTTCCTGTTGTTTTATTTAAAACTTGTGAATAGTGTTTGAGTTTTGTATTTCTGATGAAGCTGCGTTTTTCACTGTGGCGAAAACGCTTTTTTGTATAAAATAAAACTAGCGTTCAAGATATATTATCGAGTGGCTTGTTGGACTAGTGGCTACCTGTTTGTGGATTTCGTATCTGGTTCTTTTACTTTTCTTCAGTTTGTGGTGTCATGGCTATGGGTAGCCCTGTTGGTCCTAACAGCCCTAACATTTTCGGGACAGTCTCTCCTAACGCTGGTAATGAAAGGATGGATGTTTCGTCCCTTTTGGTTTCGCTTACCCAAAAAATTGAGTTGCTTAACTCTCGTATGGACTCTTTTCAGCAAGGTACACCTAGCCTACTGTTACCTGCTCTTAATAATTCTGCTAGAACTGGTCAAACTAGTGGTGGTTCTCTAATTCCGGCAGGACAGCCGGTATCTTCCGTTCCTTTTAGCGGAGGTTTTCAGACTGTTAATCCAGGTTCATTGGTGGTAAACAACTCTCTCCCCTCTGGTAGTGGCGCACCTTTTCCAGCTGGACAACGACTGGAGGACAGAGGCGCTCCTAATAACGCGGCTTATGGGTCTACAGGACCGGCGTGCCATCCAGTTCCTATTACTAACGGAGCCGACAGTGCTTTTGCTAGTCGTAATTCTCCTTTTTCCCTCTCTGAATGGATGGGGAATACAGGTAACTTTTCATTCTTGCCTATGAATGAGCCAAATAACATGGGTTCTAATGTTGGCCATCAAGTTTCTCGAGGGGAGAGTATAAGTGATAGATTAAAGATTTTGGACAGTAAGTTACTAAACTTAAAAAAACTCCAATTAGAGTCTGCGTATTTTCAACAATGTCTGGTTGAGAATTTGATCCCTAAGGGATTAAGGAACAACTTTTCCCCTTCTGGCCTATTGGCGGACCGTCTTTTCTACACGGACCTCAAGGCTCTTTTTCAAGAACAAGGAGCGCACTTGCTCCAATTGATTGTGAAACATTACTCGGTACATATCAGTTCTCTTACCGAAGAAATTAATTCCCTTGACAATGCCATTAAACTTGACATTGATTTTATGCAGTTTAAATATGACTATAACCGCATATTTGTGAGCATTGATGCTTTAATGGAGAAGCTTAAAAACAATAAAAATAAGAAATTAATTAGGGATAGGCTAGCCTATCAGCAAAATAAAGCCTATCCCAATCTTGAGCTCAAGACTGCAGTTTGTGTACACCCAAGTCGGGATGATTTTCCTATCCCTAATGACGCTGGAGATGATACTTCCGAGGTGGACATTCCTGAAGAACCAGGCGAGGACTCCAATCAAGGGGTTAGACGGAGTAATAGAATCAAAGCGAACAAAAATACAAAAACTGGGTATAATAAGCCTGGCCCTTCCTTCCGTAACAATGGAAGTGATTTTTTAGGGGCACGGAACAACAAGGCTTATGTGAACAAGAAAACGAACAGGTACAACTAATACCCAATTTTGCTTTTGATTCTCCAACTCATGAAGGCCACCCCAGGATTATTACTAACAAGAATGGGAACTTTAAGATATATAACTTTTCTACTGTGGACATTGACCCTGATCTGGTGGACCTTTTGGCCTTTGGTCACACTTTTGTCCCTACTACTACAGGCAACTTAGCTAAAGTTATCATTGACTTAAAAACTTTTACTCTTAAACTAAACTTGAAATTGTTTTTCAGCAGTGAAGTTACTAATGCATTGATGGGGCCATAAATGCCCAGTTCTTTCAACCTCCCCTTCACATGCCAACTTACAACTTTTTGAAACTGTGAGGTTGACATTAGATACCTTTATTCTTCTTTTCAGAGTAAAATTGATTTTTCTAAATTTAATATTACTAAGGAGCAGATAACAGGGCTTCATCACCTTAGTGAATTTCCTGTACGGTTTATTAAACCTGAGAAGGGAGGGGGCTTAGTTCTATTTGAGTTTCAGTATAAGGAAAGGATGCTCCTTATCTTAAACAGTTCAGCATATGGTTTGGCCTCTTTGAATGAAGTGAATGTCTCTCATAGTTGAATTAGGGATTACTACAGGGACTTATTTTTGGCTGGGAAGATTGATTTAGACGTCTACAAATTTGACATTTTTCCCCAAAAAATTCCGGTGATGTTTGGCATCCCTAAGATCCATAAAGATGCCTCAAACCCACCTATGAGAGCTTTGGTTGATGGTCGATTATCTATGACCCACCCTTGTTCTAGATTCATTGACAGCATCTTGTCAAAATACCTCAAACTGATTCCAGGCATCTGTAAAGATTCCTGGACATTTTTGAGTAATATTAACAACATTCCATTTGATGGTTCTAACAACTTTTTAACGATTGAGTTGTCGACTTGTACACTTCCATTCCACATCTGGAAGCTGTCGAATGGATTGGGCTGTTACTGACTGAATTAGGAGCACCTAAACTTGAAATTGAGTTGGTTACTGAGTTATTGGAGATTGTCCTTACATCTAACTTCTTTATCTTTGATAAGGAGTACTATCTACAAAAACAAGGGGTTGCCATGGGCTCCCCTTGTGGGGCAAGCGTTGCCAATCTCTTCGTTGCCTACTGGGAAAAACACTTCCTTATGAGTAAACCTGAGCTGATGAAGTATGTTACTTTTTATACCAGATTTCTGGATGACATCTTCATCTTATTTCGGGAAGGGGCTGAACCAGCAGGTGAATTTGTGCAAGCTATCAATGAAACTACTGAATTTCTAAAATTTACATACAAATTTTCTACAACAGAGATTACTATCTCGATGTAAAATTAGTCAAGGATTTAAACAAGAAAGTTTTTATGTCGACTGTCTATAGAAAGCCGACATATTGCAATTCATTCCTGCACTTTTCTAGTTCCCATCCCTTTAGACAAAAGCGGTCCATAGTTAAGGGCCAGCTTGTTCGAGCAGGGAGAATGTGCAGTACCTTGGCTGATTTTCTTATTGAATGTAAATTCTTAAAGGAGTTGTTTGGCAACCGGGGTTACCCTACAGACTTATTGGAAGAACTGATTACGGAAGTTAACCAGAAAAGGCTGGATGGGTTTTATAAACCCCTCTTTGACCAGAATGTGCTTCCAATTACTGACACGCATGGTAGTGTTGCCCCTTTTGAGGACACTTTAACTACTATTGCTGATGTCGTGTCTAAAAATGACGAACGAAAGTTTACCTTAAGTTTTGTTACCACATTTAACACTAACGCCCAAGCCATTTGTTCTATAATTCGCAAGAATTGGCATTTTATTTCCAGTACACCAGATCTTTTGGAAAAATTGGGCCCATCCCCTTATGTGGTGTATAAAAGAGGTAGCAATCTTAAGGAACTTTTACAAAGGAAAGGGTCTAAACAGTCTTTCAATAGACAGAAAGGAACATTCAAGTGTGGTTTCTGTAACTATTGTAGGTTTATCAAACCAGGGAATTCATTTCAAATTAGAAACAAAAAATATCAGATCCACTATAGGATAAACTGTCAAACTTGTTCCGTTGTTTATGCTGCCTTCTGCGATTGCTGCCCAGCCTTTTACATCGGCAAGACGGACCGTAAAGACCGTGAATGTGTACACCAACATGTTTATGCAATAAAGAAAAATAAGGGCGACAACGCGTTGGCAAAGCATATTGACAAAAATCCTGGGCACTCTTAGTTTTATGGGTATTGACCATGTATTGGTTGGCATCAGAGGTGGTCCTTCATCCCTTGTTTTGGAGACCCGCGAGCTCGAATGGCAGCTTACTTTAGACGCATTCAGAGCTCCTGGTTTGAATGAAAATTGCAATATTGCTGACGTTTTAAAATTACAAAGTTATTTGAGGTAGTTTATATTGGAATACTTCTTTTAGGTCCACCATTTTTATAAATGTTGATTTTTTTTAAACTGACTCACTGTGTACAAGAATATTTTAATCTTGAGTTTATATACTTACTGTTTTTTATTCTATTACACTATTAGATGCAGATGCGTTCCTCTGTTTAGGAACACACTCTGTAATTTTACCCTAGTTTGACTGGAAATTATAGATGAGAATAGGTGTGCTTTAAGTACATGGATGTACTTTGTGATGTTTTCTAAGTCACTTCCTGTTGTTTTATTTAAAACTTGTGAAGAGTGTTTGAGTTTTGTATTTCTGATGAAGCTGCGTTTTTCACTGTGGCGAAAACGCTTTTTTGTATAAAATAAAACTAGCGTTCAAGATATATTATCGAGTGGCTTGCTGGACTTGTGGCTACCTGTTTGTGGATTTCGTATCTTTTTTACTTTTCTTCAGTATGTATGTGAAGTCTATTCAAGACGCAGGCAGCCTCTGAGAGATAATCCTGTCTCTCCAGCAGGGTTTTTGATGTCGCATATTAGATTCAGGCCTTTCAAGCGGGTAATGTGAGAAGAGTTAGACTTACGGATATGGAGCATCTCTAGTAGGGCAGGGTCTGAGATTGCCTTGTAGGTGAGATACAGATCACCTCTGAGCAATCTGTACAATACAGGGTAGAGTGACCGTGATTTGAGCCTGTCCACATAGGACAGGTTTTGGAGGCCATGGATTCTCTTTGTGAGGTATTTCTGTGGCCTTTCCAGTTGGTGCAGATGTTTGGAGAGGTACATACCAAACCAGGCATTATACTCAATTACTGGTCTAATGAGGGAGGAGTATAGAGAGGCAATAACCTCCTTTTTTTCTGGATGCAATTCCTTTATCTATGATATGAACCATGTAAAAGGCTTTTCTGACCACTGCTGCAATATGAATTCGAATTTGAGATTGTTATCAACCTGAGTACCCAGGTCTCTCACCACAAGTTGTGTGCTCAGGGGGTTGCAGTTGATGTGGTAATCAGTAGGGGCCCTGTTTTTGCCAAACGGTATGATACATTTTTTTTAATTTAGCTTGACACTATGTCTTTTGCACCAGTCATTAGTTGCTGTGAGACCCTCTTACAGTATGTTAGCATCATTTGGGCAGTCAGTGACAGCACCCAATTTAGTCATCCACAAACTTGGTAATCCACAGGCCTTTTGACTTTGTCTGGACCTCTAAAAAGTAGATGCCAAACAGTAGGGGTCCCAGGACAGATCCCTGGGGAACTCCACTAGTGACAGGTCTGCAATCGGAGGTGGAGGCATCTATTTTGACCTGTGGGTCCTGTTGGTGAGCCAGTTGGCCACCCACCTGATGAGATAGGGATTTATGCCAAGTTGTGTTAGCTTTTTGATGATCCCAGAGTGGGGGATTATGTCAAAGGCCTTGGCCAAGTCAAGGTAAGAGGTATACACTGACTTTCCCTCATCCAGGGCCTTGGTGAGATTCTCAAAGAAGTCGACCAGGTTCAGCAGGCAAGATCTGCCCTTGACTAATCCAAACTGGGTGGGGTCAAGTGCTTGGAGATTGCCTATGTCCTTGTTTATTACATCCATAATAATACTCTCCATGGCTTTACAGATCAGACTTGTCAAGCTAATAGGGCAATAGTTTCCAGGGTCAGTAGTGGCACCACCTTTGTGCAAGGGGATTACAATGGAAGTTCTCCACTCTACTGGAATCAAAGCTGTATTTAGGTTGTGGTTGAATAGGGTGCTCAATGGTGAAGCCAGTTCTTGCTGGAGATGATGCAGAATACAGCCTGTGATACTATCACATCCCATGGAAGCTGTGTTCTTTACCTTGGATAAGGCCTTTAATACTTGATCTATGGAGATACAAGGTGCGGGACAAGTATCGGTGATGTCAAAAGAGCCTTTGTGGGGACAGAGAGGTGAGGTTTGCACTGAACCTATCTGCTAGCAGGTTGGCTAATTCAACAGGCCTCAGAGTAAGTGATACTGTTAAGTACTAATTCGGAACAAACTTGGGCCGTGCCATGGAGGTTTCCAATGTAACTGAACAAGGCTTTGAGGTGTCTCTGTTTCAGAGGCTAGTTTTGATTCATAATTGGCTTTGGAGGCTTTCACTAGTGATTTAATTTGCTTGTTGAGGCTAATGATGGAGTTTTTCCAATTTGGAATTTGTTCCTTTTTATCCCTTGGACAACAGTTTTTTCCTATAGTTGTAAAGCCTGTTGATAGAGGATGTCCATCAAACAGGTTTGTTTTTCCTTGAAGAACAGATTTTAGTTCTGTTGGATATGGCTGAGTTCATGCAGTTGTACAGGTGCTGGTATAGTATAGTGATGTACTGTTCAGCATAGCTGTCTGCATCCTTTGAAGGGGGAGATGGTGTGAAGCTGCTGCTACCATCCCTTAGGAGGTTGAAGTCAGTACTTGAGAAGTTTTTATCCTGACTAGTGGGGGGGTGTTGGGGGGGATAGAAACTTCGAATGAGACAGTCCAATGATCTGACCTCACCAGGAAGGAACATACTATGGGAGAGGTGCAGCGGTCACCCATGTTGGTAAGAACTATGTCCAGAATGTTATCTCCCCCTTGTGGTGGATGAGATGAGCTGGTCTAGTGTGTTAGAACTGATGAAGTCAAGGAATCGTTGAGTGAGTGCATTAGTGTAGAAATAGCTCACCCAGTCTATGGTGGGGTAGTTGAAGTCACCAAGGATCAGGGTGCTGGAGGGTACTGTGGTGGAGTTAAGCAGATCCATGTAAGAGGAGTGGGTGTCCTGGGTCATGGAGGGGGGTCTGTAGCTAGCTGTAACTTGGATGGGTATCTTGCAGACTCTCAGTTGCCCCTAGAGTAGGTCCAATGTGTCATGCTGGCAAACCAGTCTGAAGGTGTGCCTGTCCTTAATAAAGATAGAGATTCCACCACCCTTAGTTTTCACAACCTCATTTTGGGGTTGGAATGTGTGGAAAGAGGTATAGCCTGGAAAGGCAAGGTGCTCTCCGCAGCTCTGAGACATGTTTCCATGACCGCACAGACATCATCAACTTCCAGTGCAGGGAGAGTCTCCAGTGAGTGCATTTTCAGGTTAAGACTCCTAGCATTAAGCAGCATGACCTTCAATTTGCTTTTAGACAGATCTTTTATGTTGGAAGATTTGTCTTTGGGACATTGCCTAAAAAAGGCACAATGGGGGAGGAGAGAACCTTGGCCAGTATCTGGAATTCCAGTGGTGACAGGTGGAGGCCATCTCTGGCAAAGCATTGAGGCCCATCAACCATGTCATCCCAGGCAGACAGATGCTGGATCCCCTTGGAATGAGAAACTAAGCCAATTGTTGAAGTCGGTTATTATTTGTTGGTATTGTGGTATCATTCTTGGTGAAGGTAGGATGCTGCTTAGGGCTAGGGTCATACCTGCCTGGGACACATACTCAGAGCTCAAGTCATGTCTTTCTTCATATAGTCCAGGGAGGTATATCTCAAGTCATTCACATCAACAAGTGCATGCGTGATGTGGAGGATTCTGGCACCAGACAACTGACCGTGACTTTTTCCTTGTCGAGCCTAGTGAGGGGGACATCGATGTGCCTCACAACTGAGTCACCAATGGCTAGTATGTTTGGTTTATTGTTATGCTTTGTTGGCTGTGTTTGTGAGACACTGGTATGTTGTCTGCTGTGTGTGATGTGTTTGGTGTTGTGTGTGAAATGTTTGAGAGTGTGTTTTGGAGGTTTCTGCTGTTTAGGTAAGTTTTAATTGAGGACCTCTGCAGAGGTGGATGTGTGCTGTGCTAGGCTATGTGATAGGAGTGGTGTCATCTCACACTTTCAGCATGTTGGACTATTTCTCAGCAGGAGCTCAGTCTCTCACCAGCTCAATTATTAATGGGCAAGAATGCTGAAAATCAGACTGCTTACTTCAGCAATCTTACTAATGCTAGAAAATCAAAGAAAATGCTGATGAGCAATCAGCAGGGGTATACTCCTGTAAAAGAAACTTCAGAAGACTATGACATTTACAAGTTGGAGACAAAGGATATAAAAGCCATGGGAATGTCTACAATCTGAATCTGAAGTTGTTAGCATATTGGAATAAGCAATCTATATTGTTCATAGAAAACAAAAACATTGCAAAGATCTGCACAAAACAACTAAGTCAAAACCTCAATGTTTTAGAAAGATTAACAACCAGAAGTATTATAATCAATCCTGACATAAAAGAGAAATTCTGAAAACTGTGATAGTTAAGTTTCAGAGCAACTTCTGAATCTGTGACTTAATTACACAAATGATTTAGTATAGCAATACTGAGGTCTATATTCAAACTGGTGTCCATAGAATTTTGTTCCACAAGGCGTACAAACTTCTGTTGCTAGCTTATTAACATTAATGGCATAAACATATGTAACATTCCCCTCGTTTGAATGTAATTTTTAATTTTTAGTATAATCTTTTACTGTGAAACAGTCTGATTGCCATTTAGACAGTAGTTTTAAAGAAAGCAGAGTAAAATATAGATAGCAAAACAGCATCAAGTGCTTAAAAATGAACATTAAGGAAGAGTATGCTAGCAAGATGGAGGCAGAATTCAGGAGGAGAAATTAGTCTAAGGGGTGTAGGTAGAATGGAAATCTATCACAGTGAAAGCATACAGATGAACTATAGGAAAACTTAAAGATAATTAAGAACTGGGATGATGAGAAGGTGTACAGGGTGGTCTGGAATGTGAAGGCTTTTGCTCAGTTCTGTCAAGAACTGAATAGGGTGGGAGGACAAGGTAGCACGCAGGTTGATAGTGGTGGAAAAGGGAAGAGAAGGATTGCAGCTGTCCTTGGAGGTAAGTGAATTGTTAAACATTGAGATGGACTGTAGAAGGTTGAAAGAGCAATCGGATATCTGAAAGGGGCAAAGATCGGAGGATAGTAAGGTGAGTACATGGTAGGGTTGGAAATGGCCCAACACATGGAAAGGTATTTCAGGAAACTGAAGAAAGTAAAGATAATGACTATGACAGATTGGTGTCATATAAATAGAATGATAATAGTGAAGACCTGTTAACTTTCAGGCCAGTAGCACTGATTAACACTGATGCAAAGATTTTGCCACATCATGGTGTAAGGCATATAAAGCCTAGACAGCACAGACAACCCAAGTTCAAACAGAGTTTAAGTGCCTGTAGTAGCTGGCAGAGGAGGAAGGAAGTAAGCAGCCCCTGCTGGCTCGCCCATCCTAGGAAAGGAAGGTGGCTATGGTTGACAAATGGGTGGCATCAAGTGGGAGCACTAGGTTTGTACCTCATAAAGCTGGAGTCAATCAAGCCTGTGCTAAAGTATGCAATTAGACTGTGTGCCAAGGTGAATCCAGTGTGTAGAGGCATGTTTCTTCTTCTTGAAGTGTGGCTGCAGTGAAGCTCCAAAGAGCCACTGCAGCTGAAGGGTTGTTGCACCAGAGGAGAGGGCAGGCCACCCCATATGACTCTTACTGCTAGTGGATAAGTTCATGGGGGATTCCCAGAAAGGAACAAATGTGAAAAGCAAGCTCTCACTGCCTAGGAATCTCCAGCTCCTACAATCAAGGAATGAATGGGATATGAATAAGTGCAGGTGGAGGAGCCAGTGGGCTGGGCCCTGTGAGAATGTGAAAAAAATGCACTGATGTAAAGATTTTTTTCTACCAACTCAAAGCACTTGGTTTATGAAAGTTCAGTCATCCAGAGATGACTGGAGATTGATATTAGTCTTCATTGAATGAGTGGAAATGTTGGGGCAATGCTTAATATAAAAATAAGGGCAGATGTCACAGCTGAATGGGGCCTTAGGTTAGGACAGTGGAAGAAGTTAAGAAAGGCAAGAATAATATATAGGGATCTGTTATTAAATCAGCGTCAGTGGCACAGAGGTGTAAAGTCCTAACCATCTCTCAGCCAACCAGAGTTTGCAATACCTCTCAAACACATGACAGCACTGGAAGGGTGTGCTTATCATCGGGGGGGGGGGGGCAGTGTGCAGTATGCAATGCATGACAGTGGTGCCTTTGGAGGAGGAGCAGGGATATAAATTCATAGCCTGAGGGTAATTATTAGGCTTACCATGTCTTCCATGGGTGGTAACATTGATAATGGGTATGTTGGAGCATGGGAGCATTATGAGCCTCTACAGTGATGTGCATCTCCCGTGGGAAAAATAGGTCATTATAAATACCCTCATTTCTGGGGTGCCACTGAAGACACAAAGCATTCTCATGGCTGTCTGCATGATGGCTCCTCACCAGACAGCTCTTGCCCTCAGTGTCGGTGAAAGCCTTGAGGATGGGATCAAATGTGTGTCATTAATCAGTGTGAGGCTTGACAGTCAGCAGACAAGAAGGCAAAATAGAGAGTTAAGAATGAAGGAGCTGCTATCAGGAGTGGCACTTAGTAAGTTCATGAGTTTGAAGATATTAGGTAAAGTATTATTGCTGTGGGATACGAATTAATGATATCCACAATCTCCACAGCTATTTTCGTTGCTAAATGAGGAGCTATTAAGACGACCAAAATAAAACTGGGATTAGGGGGTTGAAAAAAGTAGCAAAACTAGTTTTGTTTGCATATTACTTACATGTTATTATTAAGTCATGAACATGTGTTGCCTAGGGTGCAGGAAATATTTAGAATGTTTGGAGAAGAGTCAGGAGTGGTACCACAATAAGCAGATGCTGGTCTTCTTAACTAAGGATTTATAATTAATCTTGGCTTCAGATGCCAAACTAAGTTCATGGACTGCTTTAACAGATATAATAGACTGTTTTTTTTAAATATTAAATCAAATTCTCACTATTTTCTTTGACTAAGGAGTCTTTAGATCTGTTGTTTATTCTACTATACAGTTGTTTCCTTTTATTGTAGATTTTATTTATGTTAGTGGACCACTAGTGTAGTCTGCATTTACATTTCAAATTGTGTTTGGCTGGAACTGCCAAATCTACAAATTGTATTTATGTGAGTATAAAACTCCTTTGTGCATCTATCAGCCAGTAACATCTGAGGTGATGATTTAAGCAAATTTTGTAACTTCATCGTAGAATTTGAGATCTGTTTCCTTCAAGTATTTCAAATCAGATATATTGGTTTCAAGAGGTTCCTATCATTTTAGGGAAAAGGTTGCTAAGCTTATTGTCTGACTTAACTGGAGAGGGAGTAGCTCTAGAGCTGTACATATGTCTGATGGATACCAGAATGATAGCCTTTTTAAGTTGCCCCACTGGTACCAAAAAGGATAATGTAAAAAAAAATCTGAATCAATAGCCAGTTCACCAAATGCATCCTGGCTACCACAGTATAAACGGTATATGTACTGCTGTGCTGGATATGTGTGTCCAACATTCACACACAGAGGACTACATAATGACGACAAAAAATACCTTGGTCTTTGATCCAGCACGCCAGTCCCTTTTCTCAATATACTCTCTGTGAGCCACAGTGTCTTCTAAGTGCTCCTTTATCCATGGTAACTGCCTTTTAGACAAATTATTTTCTTTCTCTCTCTCTCTCTCTGACAAATATTGGCCTGAACTGTTCTAATTTCCTACAACATACATGGCAAAGTTGCAGATTCACATCAATGTGCATAAATCTGCTAACTAGTGTCATCCAAGCAAGACAGACTGACTCTACACTGGTTCATTTCTAGATACATGTTTCAGCTCATTCCCACAGAAAACACATTTCCACCATCAGACCTCCACACTACATCCTTTGAAGAGAATTTTGCAGCTGTATATTACAGATCTTTTTCTTTCTGATTATAAATCCTTATGCAACTTAATTAAATTTAAGCAAACATGTTCTTCCTTAGAAACTGCAAAAAGTTTGAGTTTACATTTCCATTACAAGTTTCATACGTGCATTTTCCTATCATCACTCTACACATACAGAGAAAGATTATAAAGATTAAAGACATTATGCCACAGAAAATACAAATAATTCACAGAACTTAAATACAGCTTTATGAATATGACATTATGAAATAAGAAATAAAAATACATTTTAAACCACTTTTTCTACTATGGAACTCACAGGTCTATTTCCATAAAGTGTTCTATGACATCTGATTCTACAAAATGAGTTTTTAGAGATTTTGTTTTGATGATTTGCGATTCAACAAAAAGGCATACTTGAAGTGACTTGTAAAAGGCACTTAACTTGAACTATTGGTTTCAGAGAGAACATATAGCAGAACAATGCTGATGAAGGAAGAAAACAGACAGAACTCTTACAAAAGCACAGGGTTATTCAAGAACATTTATGGCACTAGATGAAGTGAATATAGGTGATAAATAGGGATTAGGGAGTGAAGTGCAAGGGTCAATGTTAGGGTAGCACACAAGTAAGGAGAGGTGATGCCACTAACCCCAACTTTACACAATACCCAACTAAAAAGCTTTTCCCTAGCACTATCATGATGCAGACAGTGCATCTGTAAGTTAATCATAGAAAGAAATAAATTAAAAACTTTTTTGGTTCAGAAAGAAAAAAATTAAAAACTTTTTTGGTTCGCTGATAGTGAGGGAAACATTTTCCTTTTCTGATTGGTGCAGTTTTAGCAAGAGATTTTTTTTTCACGTAGGTATGGTGTTGACATGAAGGCATCAATATGTGTATCAGTTTTTCTGCACATCAGCGATTAATACCATATGCTTATTATTTAATATATCTACTAGAAAGTAGATAATACAAATTCATTAGTGTTAAGTCAGTCACCCAAAATGACGACTAGCAGACTTATTAAACTGATCTAGTCCTCACAAATATGGGGATGGGAAAGAAATGTCCATACGTACCATAATTACTGACCTTTTCCTTTAAAACTGGTGTCACTTCCCTTGTAAATAGTTTTCTGTTTATGGATTTCTTAAAAGTAACCCTTCTTCAGTTACTTGATGACGGACATTACGCTGTAATCCTCCTCTGAAGGAGCTCGTTGCTAAAGTAACTACCCATGTCTCCGTCTTCTTCTCCCACTTAAATAGTTGTATTGATAAGGTAGTCCCTATCTACAACAAATATAAAAAAATCCCTATGGTGGAAAATCCATGTAAATAAATTATACAAGAGAAAAACTCTAGTGCTCATAGGAGGTCTTATTGTACCTACCTTAAGAGCACACTTAAGCAAAATAAAGAGCTCAAAAGAACCACTAGAAAGTTCAAAACGGTGTACAAACTTAAAATATCTGCTACAACCAAAAATAATTGCAAACATTTTTTTTAACTATGTCAAGAGGTTAAAAACCAACACCAAATAGTGTCTGGATCTACTTCACAGCAATACTACCCTCTCTGACCCAAAGGAAATAGGATATATGCTAGCCAAAATTTAGTGCAAAGTTTGCTCCACCCATGCTTCTAGTTCTCCACCAGGTTCCAAAACCCCAGCACCCCCTTTAATTACTACGGAACAAGCTCTCTCCACTCTTTAAAAAACTAAGAATACTTCATTCATGGGCCCTGACAACATTCCAGGTTGCCTGATTATCAATGCCAAATATGGCCTTTCTGAATCTGAACCTGTGTGTAACCTCTTTAATCTAAGACTCTCCATTGGTTACATTTCTAAAGCCTGGAAAACAACCAATGTAATTCCAATACACAAGGGTGGCCCAACCTCAGACCCTGATAACTACAAACTTATTAATCTCATTAGCTTCCTATGTAAAGTTATGCAGCACATCATCGGACTTCATTAATCTGGAGATGAAAATCTGTTAACTCTGGACCCTCATCAATGTGGCTTTATCAAAGGAAGGCCCTGCCTCTTTAACCTCATTAATTTTTTTGAAAAAGTAACTGAAGCAGTAGATAGTGAGTATGCAGTGCATACAGTGCTTCTAGACCTGGCCAAGGCCTTTGAAACTATTCCCCAAGCATACATTAATGATAAGCTTGTAAATCTGAATACAAATCCTTATATTGTTTTATTCATAGATTGTTACTAGGCTAACAAACCTGGGGTGGGGCTTTCTAAACCTAGTCAAGTGTTCCCAAAAGAATAATGATGTCCTGTATCCAAATATGGGCATTCAGAGCAAAGCATTTATATGCTACCTCTGTCCATAAGAGACATGGGTGCCAGGCTTGGTGTAAATTTCCTATTCCCCATCCACTGGTCTAGGTTGCACTTAAACTGGGTAATAGATGAACTCAGCTTCGCATGGATGGGAAGCCTGTTCCATAGGAGTGTCAGTCTCTGGGACACATCTGTCTCTCCACAGCATGTTCTGTTTAAGTCACAGACAAAAATTCAGGTCTGTATTTCTGGTACTTGACTTATGAATATGCATAAATGTGGGGTTTGCAGGTGCCTTGTAAGCCAGGCATAGATCACCACTCAGTAACCTATAAGAGACAGTAGAGCGAAATGGCTTTAAGGCATTCTGCGTAAGGCACGTTTGTTACACCTTGTATTGTTTTCGTAAGGAACCTTTGAGGTTGCTCTAGTTGCTGCATATGTCTGGTAAGGTACATACCAAAGGGAGCATTGTACTCTATGACTGGTCTGATAAGGGAGGACTACAGTGAGATAATGACCTCGTTGGACCTAGATGACATGTCTTTACTTACAAGTTGCACAAAAATAAAAGGATTTTCTCAGGACTGTGGCCACGTGGTCCACATGTGTACCCAGATACCTGACCATTGGGTTGGCTCTTAGGAGTGCATTACCAACATGGTAATTAGTTGGGATTGTTGACTTCCCAAAGGGTACCATTATGCATTTCTTAGCACTGAATTTAAGACCATGGTTTTGGCACAGTTTGTTAGTCAGAGATGGACCTTCTTGAAGAATGCTAGTGACTGCAGGGGAGTTGATGATAACCCCCAGCTTGCAATCATCTGCAAACTTAGTTAACAATAAACCTTTAGCATTTGCTTCCATTCAGACAAATATATGCCAAAAAGGAGCGGCCCCAGTACCAAGCCCTGGGGAACTCTGGTAGTGACTGGCCTCTTGGTGGAAGTGGCTTCACCTATTTTGATCTCCTGGCTGCTAATGGAGAGCTAGTTGCATATCCAGTGGGTGATAAAAGGGTTTATACCTAAATAAGTCTGCTTGTCTATAATGCCTGAGTGGGGTATCGTATCAAAAGCTTTGGCTAGGTTGAGGTAAGCTGCGTACAGAGTCTTGCCTTCATCCAAAGCTTTGGTGACCTTCTCAAAAAAGTCTTAAAGACTTAATAGGCATGATCTTCCTTTAACAAAGCTGAACTGGGATGGGTCCATTGTTTGCAGGTTATCAATATATCAATATCCTCATTTATTATGTCAATGATGATTCTTTCTATGGCCTTACACATGAGGCTGGTCATATTTATGGGCTTTTAGTTACCTGGATCAGTGTTTAGACCTCTTTTCTGCAGGGGAATGACTGGAGCCATTTTCCATTCCTTGGGCACAAAACCATGAGTGATAAATAGCTAACTGGTTGTCTGACAGTTTCCATGTAGTTAGAGTAGCAACTGCCAGCTCTGAAATCAAAAAAGTTACCAGTAGTGCACCACAGGACTCCGTCTGGGCCCTCTCCTATTTGGCATGTATTTTTCAGACCTTCAAAGCCAGTACTTCTGGCCAGTGGTTAACTAAGTCTGCAGTTGTCTGTAAATTGGGTGTTATTTAAGTTCATAGGTTAGTACCTTGTGGGTCATTTTAAGCCTAAATAATTACCCCATGTGAGAGTCAAACCCTGTAACTTGTGTAAGGCAAACACCTTAACCATTATGCCATGCTCCCAACCTGTTGATCTTCAACTGACTCACAATTACTCCAACACAGCTTAGAGCACATTAACAATTAATAATTGATGCAAAGACAGTAGTCTCAAACAAATGTTAAAAAAATGTAGCATAGTTTATTTTGGTTAACAAAATGGTTTCACTTACCATATAGGAGATCACCCATCTAATCAGACACTGTTGTAAGGATCTGTGTATTCTTACTGATAATATATTACATCACGTCTCCATTGTGGTTCAGAAAGCCTTTTATCTGGCCCATCTAGTTTCCAAAGGCATCTCCACTAGATCCAAAGTAGTCTTAGCTCCCCTTTACGCATATCTTAACAGACCCATTATTAAATATAATGCACCTTTTGGCATGTATTTATCTAAACATATCACACAACTTTAGAGGCCCCAGAGATTCATAACTAAAAAGATCAGTGGCTTTAAAAAAATGTAGTTATTAGGAGAGACTAGCAGCCCTTTTTGTCTGTACTCAGTTTCTTACAGACTTCTCAGCGGAGATCTATGTCTAGCATTTTGTGCCATGAAAGATCCAACACTATTTGATTTCCTATTCCTTCATAGAACCAATGGTACCTCAAATATTCGGATGAAGGAGCCAAACCTTTATTAGCAATAAATAAGACATGTTGACACGAATGAGTCATATTACAATGCATCTTTCACCTTTGGAACAAACTTCTACTACATGTCAAGCAGAGTAGCACCCTTGCCACCTTCAAGGTAAGCCTAGATAATTGGATGGGGAGCCTCAAATTCTTTCTAGGGCTTGACAGCCTTGAGGCTAAGGGTTGTTTTGGCTAGGCTTTAATGGTCAGCAGACTGATTTGCCTAGTACTTACTTATGAACCTATTCTTCCAGTTAACATCAATGCTCAACTTTAATACATTGTTTAGTCATCCTATTGTCAAATTATTCATATAACTAAACTATATCATGGCTTCACTGCGCAGCAGTAAAGACAACCATTTGAGTAATTCCTCACCATTTTCTGCACTGTATCTATAAACAGACACAACAGCAAATCTATGAATTACACAAACTATTTTCGTCATGTTTTGCATTATCTCCACAGTTTCAATCAAATGTCCTTTCAATATACATAGGTTCATAGGTGTTTACTACACTAATTACCACAAAGGCCTTTTTAAGCCAAACCATGCATCCTAAATGTCTGACAAGTTCTGGCACCTTTGATAAATGTAAGCAGGGGCTTGGGAGATGAAACATTTACAAGCAAGGGACTGGGAGATGAACCATTTACAGGCTACCAGTGTCGATTAGAGACATAGGTGCTAAACCAGGGATGAATTTCCTGCTTACCATCCAATTGCCCAAGTTACACTTGAATCGGATTAGGGAGGAACTCTGCTTCACATAGATGAGGTGTCTGTTCCAGAGAAGGGATAGTCTCTGGTATACATACCTGTCTCTTCAGCAGGTCCTATTTATTTCACAGGCTAGGTTTAACTCTTTAGAACAGATAATTCTGATGCTGTTCATTTTGCAGACATGGAAGAGATCTCTCAGAGTGGGATCTGACAATACCTTGTATGCCAGGCATAGATCTTCCCTCAACAGCCTGTAGGAGACTGAATACAGGGACAGGGCCTTGAGTGGTCTGCATAGGACATTTTACTTACGCCCTGTATTATTTTACTAAAGAAACTCTGTGGATGCTCTAATTGTTGGATATGCCTGGTTAGATACATACTAAAGAGATCACTCAATGATAGGAATGATGAGTGCCATATACAGTGGAACAATGACTTCCTTGGACCTAGATGCCATACCATTTTTAGAATTTGTACAACATAGAATGATTTCTTCACTACTGTAGACATGATGGTCAAAGGCTAGATTACTGTCTGTCTCCCCAAGTCCCTGCCTACTGGATCAACTCTTAGGGGATAGTTACCAGGGGTGGATGGACTTCCTGAAAGATACTATTATGCACGTCTTGGCATTTAGTTTTAGTCCATGTTTATGACACCAGTTATGTGTCTGTTTATTCCTTCCTGGAGAACATCTGTGTCAGTGGGGGATTCAATTACAGCTCCTAATTTGCAATCATCTGCAAAATTAGTCAGGCAGTGGCCACTGACATTGGCTTTGACATCAGAGAAGTAAATGTCAAAAAAGAGAGGTCCAAGGACTGATCACTGAGGGACTCCACTTGTGACTGGCCTTTTTGTAGGGATGGACTCCCTAACTATAACTTCCTGGGTCCTGTCTGTGAGTCAGCTTGCTATCCACTGGGTGACATAAGAGTTTGCACCTAATCTCCGAGTTTGTCAGTGATGCCAGAGTGGGGTATTGTGCCAAATGTCTTGGCCCGGTCAAGGTAAGCAGTGATCCATTTTGCCCTCATCCATTGCTTTGGTGACCTTCAGAAATCCGCCAGAGTGAATAGGCATGACCTGCCCTTGATGAAACCAAACTGGATTGGGTCCAGTGTCTGGAGGTTTCCTATGTCATTATCGATCATTTATATATTTATTTGCAGTTGTTTAACCAGGATAGTCCATTGGGCCAATAAGAACCCGTTTTCAATGGAGTCCTGGGGAGAAAAGCTCCCACACAAAGGTTATCGTAGTTTACAGATTAAATCTTTTGTGGTTCTAAGACAAAACAAAAATTACAGCAGTTACAATAAAATTAATAGGTTACATTTAGTAGGAAACAAAACAAAACATTGCCTTAGTAAATATAAAGTTTCTTGAGATGGAATAGTACAATTTGAGAATTATAAGAAGTTATTTACAATTGGCTTAGTTTTTCCTAGATGCAAATATGAAGTTGGTGTCTGGAATATATGAGATAGTTGCCTGTAGGAAGTGGAGAATAGGCTATGAAGGGTGTGAGCAGGAGCATTCCCATGTGGATGTTAGATGTGAGTGCAGTGATTTTATTTAAAGGCAGGGAGGTTGGTGGTGGTACGGGTGGAGGGAGGGAGTTCCATAGGCGTGCCAGGGCAAAGGACAGGAGGTTTTGTCTTGGAGAGCGAAGGGGTTTATACAGTTCTATTAGGTTTTGGTTGCTGGCTTTGCATACGAGACTACGGAGACTTATGGTTCTGCAGTTTCAGGAGTCTGTAGATAGCACACCTTTGTGAGGGATGACTGTTGCCATTTCCCATTCATGAAGTATGAAGCCTGTTTGGAGGTTACAGTTAAATAGTAATTCCAGAGGACCCGATAGATCATGTTTCATGCTGTTTAGAAGGCATCTGGGATACTGTCTAAGCCCACTGATGCAGTGTTATTAGCCTTATAAACACAGGGGGAGTTGTATTTGATGGCATTTCCTGAGGGAAGGTTGAAAGGGAGAGAGGGGTAAAGTTGAAGCTGAATTTGTCGGCCAGTTTGCTATATCTTCTGGCTCAATATAGGTGGCTTCATTTACAGTGAGCTCTGCACACAATTGTGTATTCCCTTTGAGGTTGCGGACATAGCTAAAGAATGCCTTGTGGTTGTCCTTGGCCTGAGAGGCCAAACGTACCTCAAATTTGTCTGCGATAAACATTATTTGCCTTCTGAGCTGTTTGCTTATTTTAATAGGAGCACTTTTATCCTGGTGGGTGCTGTGCCTCCTAATTTTTGCCATGATTTTCTTCCTTCTGTTATACAGCTTATTGATGATGTGATTCCACCAGGGAGGCTTGTTTTTTGAGTTAGGTCTGTACTACTTTCTGGTGGGTACAGTTGCCTCTATTTATTAACATGCTTA
Source organism: Protopterus annectens (assembly GCF_019279795.1). Lineage (NCBI taxonomy): Eukaryota > Metazoa > Chordata > Ceratodontiformes > Protopteridae > Protopterus > Protopterus annectens. The sequence goes on along the minus strand of NC_056737.1, from coordinate 1,320,455,606 downwards.
TATAGGGTTTCTGTGAACAGTTCCATGTAGGCAGCAGTGTTCTCAAGTGTTTTTGGGGGCTTGAAATTTTGCCAGGTTATCACATATTACAGTGGCGGATCCAGGAATTTGCAAAGGGGGCGGCGCAGTCAGGTTAGCTGACTACTGGTTGAAAGCGGGACACTAGGTTTGGTGGTTATGAAAAGATTATCTTAAGAAGCTCTGCTATCACGTGTGGAAAGACATCTAATATAATCATCCAGAGAATCTGACATTATCCTATACTTTGGCACTGCTCTCACCCACAAAGGCTTACCCTCAGAGACTGAACCTTCCCCGTGTTTTATGGCCTTTCTGAAAAATTTGGAGAGAGACTCTTGATTTAGTTCTTGCTTGGCTCCTGAAGACATGACAGCACTTTTTCCTGATATACTGCAGCTCATGTCAATACAAGAACTAACTGCTTCTGTATCTAATGTACATAATAAAACAATGTCAAGTACTACTGACTTAGGCAATGGCCACAACAGCACGTTGTCATTATGCTGAAGAACGCATGCAACACACTTTGCAAATTATCTTTTCTCTGCTTTGCCATGTTGCCATTACTTTACAAACTTGTTTGTCTGTGGATGGTTTGGAAACAAACTAGACCGGCACAACTGCATTGCTTTGCACATGTGCTGAGGAGGGATGATGTATATATTGGGAGAAGGATGCCAAGGATGGAGCTGCCAAGTAAGAGGAAAAGAGGAAGGCCTAAGATAAGGTTTATGGATGTGGTGAGAGAGGACATGCAGGTGGTTGGTGTGATACAGCAATATGCAGAGGACAGGAAGAAATGGAAACAGATGATCTGCTGTGGCGACCCCTAACGAAAAAAGTTTAGTTAGCGAGTACAAAGTACGCAAGATAACATTCAAAAGCAAATAGTGCTGCTATTCTGGTGTAATCCACCATAAAAGCACTGGCACTGGATGGTATGCCTCTGAGAAGCTTTGAATAGGAGATTACCACAAGACAAGTGAACAAGGCTGGTACTTGCCATCACTACCATGAAAGCCAGACAGAGCCATGCACAGTACCTTGTGGGTACACAGATGGACTAACTAGGAGGTGAAGATAATAGTCTCATCTTATAGCCCAATATTCACTTTCAAAGTAGCCAAAGGTCCACAGTGTGGTTGTCAGACAGCCTCAACAGTTTGATCAAGAGAGTTACTGACTGACAAATTTCACATACCTTCGAGAAGTCAAGGTGAAAAAGGACCAACAGCACCACAGAGATATTCAATTTGTATGTAATCCATCCCTTACAAGAGGATTAACAAAACTCATATGCACTAAACATGCTTACCAAAGTTACTACAGTAGCACTTCAGTGCTTGTTTTGCACTTTATCATTTTTATCATTACACAGTATATGAGGCTGTGAAATCTTTTTCTGCATCTTCAAGATAAGCAGGCCTGTCCCACAACTTGTAAGCCATTCACAGTAAATTCAGAAAAGCAACCCAGGATTTCCCTCATAATGCTTTATAATCAGGTATCAAAGTCATGGTCTCAAGCTAAATGCCAAAAAATGCATAGTCATCCCGTTTGGGAAAAATAAAACAACCATGAATTACCACATAGATGGCAGCCCACTTAATACAGAAGAGGTAATAAAAGATCTGGGGACCCAGGCAGATAGTAATCTCTTCTTTGACAATCATATTGCCAAAGTAGTTAGGAAATCCTTCTATTTAGCCCATCTAATTAATAAAGGGTTTACATCTATAAATAAAGAGGTTATAGTGCCCCCTCTACTCATCACTCATCAGACCCATCATAGAGTACAATACCTCATTTGGGATGTACCTCACAAGACACTTCCAACAGCTTGAAAGACCACTGAAGTACCTCACCAAGAGGATTACTGGCCTCAAACATATGTCCTATGCAGCCCGACTGGAAAAACTCTGGCTGTACTCAGTGGCATATCGCTTACTCAGAGGTGATCTCTGCCTGACTTACAAAGCCATGTCCAACTCAGAATTGATGGACATGCTCCACCTAAAGAAATCCAAGTCACTGTGAGCCACTCACTCTAGTGAGCTAAACCTTGCCACAACAATAAATAGAACATGCTGGAGGGATAGATTCCTATCACAGAGACTCCCCATGCTTTGGAACAAAATTCCTAACTACATTAGGCAGAGCCCCTCACTACACTCTTCAAGAGAAACCTTGACGAGTGGATGGGTAACAGAAAATACACCCCTGGGATCACTTCATTGGCTCTTTTTGATAGAGGCTTAGTTAATTAATCAATGGGGCGGCGAAAGCTGACACTCTGGCTAGGCTTATAAATGCCCTCAGGCAGATAGCCTAGTACCTACCTATGAACCTATGTCACAGACTGCAGATTTGACCACAAGGAATGAAATGACAGAGATAAAACAGCAGAGTTTTCATCCACAGGTACATTATTCTCTGGATTGAATTACAAAGCAGTCATTACCCTGGTACATCAGGTTCCTTATACAGGGATTCTGCTCTAAGCAAACCAATCATTTTATGCCTCAGCTCTATTAACTTGTAATACAAGCTGTGGCAGATGCATTACTTAGTGAATTCAATGACTGCAAAAGCCATTGCTTCATAAGTAAAAGACATTTTGCACATTTGCTTCATTAGTTCCATTGTAAATTCAGCCAGTCTAGTATCATTGTAGCACAACTCTCTAAATCCCAACGTGTTTCCAAACTAACTGCAGTAAACATTATTCTTTAACTTGAAAGGTCTTAGTTTTGCAGTTCCTGTGACAATTCTTGGGATATATTATTCCAGATGCAGTGTAATCATGTACTGATGCCAAGTAAATTATGTCATGCACAACTGAACTATTAAATTCATATATCTGAAATGCATATTCTTTGATCTCCCACTGCAATGGGTTATTACTTTCTCACATTATATGTGCCCCCAACCTCCAAATAGCCAGTAACTCAACAATCAGCTGAGAACGCAATTGTATTTACACACTTCAAAACACAATGCCGAATCAGTACATCATTTAACTTCCAGAAGGCTTTCAACTCATTGTATCACCTTCCCAGAAATACTGCAGTGTACATATATATATATATATATATATATATATATATATATATATATATATATATATATATATATATATATATATAATTCTACTTGGAATTATCAGAGGGGTGAAAAAAATCACAGCACTGTTGACATTACACAATTTACTTTCTCGATATTGGTATCAACAAAGCAAAGTTTCCTGGCCACAAGGTCATAATCTGCACCTCAACTAATCATGTATTATCTACATATTATAGTTTCTAGGCATCTGTCATATACTGTACTGCCTTGCAGAATTTTACTCCAGATATACATGCATAACAGTAGTAGGCAATTTCCTGAGGTATCTTTATTGTTAACCAAACAGCTGATTAATAAATTCCATTTTTTAACCTTCTCCAGGCTGAGCAAGAGTATGGTGTGCAGAGAGTAGTGTTCCAACCTGGGTGGCAAGCTAAAATAAATAAAAATATCTCAGTGTCACAGAAAATCACACCTCTATATGTACATTAAACTGACTAACAAACAGGAAAAAAATAATAAAGTAAACCAGATAATTAAGCATTACTTTACTTAAGGGTTTACAGTAAAACATGGCTTGCAGGGAAATGCACAGTTTAATTAACGGACTCAATATTAGCATACAGAACAGTAACCCGTAGCAGGTGTTACACATGCAGAGTTAACAGCAAGTCTTGAGATGCTTGTGTAACCGTGTTTCACTTCATGCGGTCTTATAACTCTCTATATGCAACAGCAGCTTACAGATGCAAAGAAAGTCCATCACTACTGCAAGAAAATCATCTAGAGTAACTGCGTGGGCAAGTGTGAAATCCTAAATGATCGTATTGTCTGTAGAAAGAGCTGGTGTATTTTCTCTCTAAATCCAGCTCAGCATATTTACATGCACAAGTAACTGCCAAATCGTGCCGCGTTTTGAAACACTGCTTTCACTAAGCTCATGAAATTAAATGCATGACTTTACATTACTAAAATGCCACAACACATGTACCTTTGGAACTACCCCCCCAAGAATCACAGTGGGAGAACCCATTATTTTAACAGCTCAGTCTGCTTTTACTGCACATGGCTATGACTGCAGATGTCCTTCAAGAATGCAACTGCAGTCATAACATATGGGTTGTCCTGCCTCAGGCAGCCCTCGGTCGGCCGGATTCCAAAGTCTGGGTCCGGCGTCGGCTGGTGTCGCCTCCTCTCCAACGTCAGAACGGCTGGAGTATAAAGGCATTGGCCGACGCCATCTTCTTCAGTCTTTCTTGCCGCGTGGTGCCCGAAGCAGAAGCAGTTTGCAAGTTCCGGTCGGTCAGCTCCTGTGTTTTCAGTACCGAAGTCATCTAAAAGCCAAGTACCCCATTGGGGAACATTTTTTCTTGCCTCAGCCGATGTCAGAACAAATTGAGAAAGTTAATAATTGTTTGTCTTGTGGTAAACAAATACCTCATAAGGACTTCCATTCTTATTGCCTCCCTTGCCTGGGCCCAGACCACGACGTCTCGGCCTTAATAAGCGCACTCTCAGGCGCTGGGCAGAATTTGCCGAAGACTTTTTCGGCGAATCTTTTGCTTATATCATGCCGTTGGAACTACCGACAACTCAATCTACCAAAAAACTAAAGGACCGGGACCGACATCCTCGGCCCGCGTCCTCCACCGATACTCCTCCTAAACCCTCCGCGAGTGCTTCGGTCCCTTCGGAAGCGGTAATTCAACCGCTCCAGGCCGACGACACAGCGTTAACACGTCCTTCGGTCTCAGAGCCTACACCGGTGCCGGTTGTTGATTTTCCTCCAGAAACCGAAGTTCTGGATCTACCCGACACCCTTCCTGTGGACAAGGTTACTCCTGTACGTGAGGCAGCTAGGTCTCCTGTATCCATGTCCATCAATGCCTTTGCACGTACTAAGGCTGCCAGCCAGGCCAAGGCCCATCCTAAACCTACTGCCCAGGCCCCTTCTTCTGATAAACAGATCATGTCTCTTGCTGCAGATCTTATTTCTCTTATCAGGGGGTCTCACCCTCATCCAGACAGAGGTTCTCAGCCACCTGCAGAGAAAAAGCCCAGAACTGAGCAGGCCGACAACCTCTCTTCAGATGAAGCCTCTGGGGATTCTGAGCATTCGGATACCCAAGAAGAATCCTTCCAGGCCTATGAGGACTCTGATGCTGAGGAATCAATTCCCTCTGCCTCTCCTCCAGAGGATTTTTCATTTGGTGAAGTCCTACACTCTATGAGGGAGCATTTTAAATGGCAGGGTCAGGAATTCTCTGATTCCAGGAAAAGGCTAAGTACCTTCCTCAAGCTACCCCAGCACAGACCTTTAGCTATCCCTCCGGTTATGGATGTCCTGGATGATGTTTTCTCCGACTCCAGTGCTAACCCTGATTCTCTCCCTCCTGCTCCTGTCAAGCCAGATAGATATTATAGGGTCCCTGACACCCACAAACATCTCTTTAAGGCCCATTCTGTGGATCTAGAAACTATTTCACAGGGCCCCAAGGGAGTGGCTACTTCCACAGCCAAGAATCCACTGCCAGCGGATAGGGAAGCTAGGTCCCTGGAGAGATGGGGTAAAAAAGTTTATACCTCTACCACCCTGGCCATGAGGTCACTTAACTGCCTTTTCATATGTTTCAGTACCAGGATTTTTTACTGGATGATTTACAGAAAAAGCTAGCCTCTCCTGAGCCTATTGATAGAAAGGCATTGCAGGATCTAATACATAACACTCAGCAGGTTAGCAATCATTTTCTTCAGTGTGGTTATGATGCATTGGAGGCTTCATGTAGGGCAGCTATGACTGGGGCTGTTATACGTAGACATGCTTGGTTAAAAGAACAGCCGCTGCCAAACCATGTTAAAGTAAAATTACTTGATGCACCTCTGGAAAAACAGAACCTTTTTGGTGCTAATGCACAAGATGTGTTGAAGTCCATTGAGGAAAAAGCTAAATCAGTACAGACAGTCAAAGATTTCCTCCAGGTTCAGCCACCCAGATTCAGCAGGAATTGGCCTTCAAAGAATTGGTCCTTTCCAGACACCGACAAGATTCAAAGGGGAAAAAACAGGCGTGCCCGAGGTAGAGGGCAATACCGAGGCTCCTACAGGGGCCGCCAATGGCAACCACCAAATCAAAGAAGTGGCGCAGGCAGTCCAGCTGCACCACAAGGACAACCACAATGACTTGACTTTCATACCATCTACAAAGGCTCAAAGAGAAGCACCTTTGGGCGGAAAATTATCCTTATTCTCAAAAAACTGGCATATTTTAACCAAGGACAAATGGATTCTGGATTTAATAGACAAAGGTTACAGATTCCACTTCCATACTTTACCAATAAGACAAGGCATGCCAAACCTGCCACTTCATCAAAGGGCAGAGGCACTCATTCAAATTTCAAAGCTGTTAAATATAAAAGCAATAGAAAAGGTCCCTCCACAGGAACAAGGCCAGGGATTTTATTCAAGACTGTTCCTTGTTCCAAGAAAGGAAAACAAATGGAGGCCTATACCGGACTTGTCTACTCTAAATACTTATCTCATTGTGCCAAAGTTCAAAATGCTGACTTTGCAGCAACTCCTTCCCATGCTGGGCAAGGGGTCTTGGCTGGTCACTCTGGACCTCAAGGAGGCATACCTGCATGTCCCAATCAGACAAAGCTGCAGAAGATACCTCAGATTTCTTGCAGGGACAGAGCATTATCAATTCTCAGCATTGCCGTTTGGCTTATCTACTGCACCCAGAGTGTTCACGAAATGCCTGGCATCAGTAGTGGCACACTGCAGACTCCAGGGGATTCAAATCTACCCCTACCTGGACGACTGCCTCATACAAGCAGACAACAAACAAACCTTGATAGCAAACTTGGACTATGTCATTCAATTACTACAGGCCTTGGGATACACAGTCAACATTCAGAAATCAAGACTTCTGCCATCCCAACAGATTATTTTCCTAGGAGCCAAACTGGACACAAACACAAATGGCTTATCTCACAGAGGAAAAACAACAGCAGTTACCAGAGTACTTCAAAGGCCTAGCAAAGCTCTCCCAGCTGACTGCAAGGAAAATCCTGCAGGCCCTGGGGTTCATGGCATCTTGCATTCTTCCGATACCTTTGGCAAGACTTCATATGAGAAAGCTGCAATGGTATTTAAAAAGCTTATGGTCCCAACACAGCCAAAGCCTAGAGGACGTAATCCCACTCATTCCATGTCTACAAAGAGAATTTTTGTGGTGGGCTCAAACAAGTCAGTTAAACAAAGGCTTGTCTTTCAACAAACCTCAAGCAGGTCAAATTACAACAGACGCCTCAGACCATGGATGGGGGGGCGCACATGGAGGGCAGATGCATTCAAGGTCAATGGACACCAAGGGAAAGGCATCTGCACATAAACCAAAAAGAGATGTTGGCAGTGATACATGCAATCGAGACTTTCGAAAAATCACTTCAACAAGGACATTTACTAATAAGGACAGACAACACCACTGTTATGTGGTATATAAACAAGCAGGGAGGCACTCGTTCTTATCCCCTCTGCAGACTAACAATGATTCTCTGGGAAAAATCCCTAAGTCTGAAAATACATCTGCAATCCCAGTTTGTGCCAGGCAAGAACAATGTACTGGCGGACAAGCTGAGCAGAAATTTCTTGGATCCACACGAATGGATGCTGCATCCTCACATTTTTTCACAAATAACAAGGACATGGGGAAGACCGGACATAGATCTCTTTGCTTCTCACTTGAATCATCACCTGGAAAAGTTCTGTACAAGGACCCACCATCCTCTAGCCTGGAAAACGGATGCTCTCTTCTTCAGCTGGAATTCCCTGACAATTTATGCATTCCCTCCTCTACCACTGCTGACCAAGGTGATACTGAAGATCAAAGCAGAACAACCAACAGGCATTTTGATAGCTCCAGACAGGCCAAGGCAGCACTGGTACCCATTGCTGTTGAGCATAACTCGGATCAAACCGTGGCCTCTGCCCCTATGGCCTCTGCTTCTAACACACCACAATTACAGGACTGTTCATCAAAACCTGAAAACATTGCATCTGACAGCCTGGAGGTTACCATAACTCCTTCCGATATCTCTCTTTCCAAAAAAGTTCAAGAGATCTTACTGGAAGCACGCAGACCTTCCACCAGAAAAACCTATTCAGCCAAGTGGAAGAGATTCATCATCTGGAATGCTAACAGGGGGCAGGATACAACAGTATTGAGTATACCTCAGATATTGGAATACTTGGCAGAAATGTTTCATACTGGTCTCTCATATTCTTCCATAAAGATTCATGCCTCAGCAATCTCAGCAAAATACAATTGTGATCCACCTGTGTTTTCGCATCCTTTGCTAAGACAGTTCCTAAGAGGGATAAAGAATATCAAACCTCCCAGGAAACCACCAGTACCTGCATGGGACCTCAATTTCGTCTTGGAAAAATTAACTCTTCCTCCCTTTGAACCAGCAGCAACTTTAGAAATGCAATTTTTCTCATGGAAAACGGTTTTCCTATTGGCAATCACATCAGCAAGAAGAGTCTCGGAGATACAGGCACATATGGCAGTACCTCCTTTTCTCATTTTTCATCAGGACAGAGTCTCTCTAAGAACCAATCCTTCATTCATGCCAAAAGTAATTTCCAGGGTGTCTCTAAATCAAGCCATTCACCTGCCTACTTTCTTCCCCAATCCTCAAAACGGGGGGGGGGGAAGCACTGCTGCATACTTTGGACATACACAGACAACTACGCTACTACTTGGACAGAACTAAGGCCACCAGAAAGTCTGACCAACTGCTTGTAGCCTATGCTGCTGGAGTACAAGGAAAAGTAATCTCCAAACAATTTCCAAATGGACTGGACACTGCATCAGATTCTGCTATTCTTTTTATGGAAAAAGTGTGCCAGCTAATATTAGGCCACACTCCACCAGAGCTATAGCCACATCCACAGCTTTCCTAAGAGGAGTGGCTACAAAGGACATTCTAGAGGCTGCTACATGGAGCTCCGTGCATACATTTACCAAGCACTACAACCTGCCTTTATACTCCAGATCCCGAGCAGGCTTTGCTTTGGCAGTCCTGCAGGGAATTTTAGCTACACTATCACTTTCTTAGTTCCAACCACCCCCAGCTTGGCTATGGTATTCAACCCATATGTTATGACTGCAGTTGCATTCTTGAAGGACATAGTACAGTTTTGTACCTACCATAAATGTAGATGTCCGATAGATATGCAACTGCAGTCGGATTTTCCCACCCTCCTACCCCTCTGCAACCTTCTTTATGGGTCCACTCCCCCTATTCCTATTAGCTGGGGGTATCTCCTATGGTGTATCTGTTTATTACTGTTGTGCATGTCTGGAATTGTTTATCCATTCACCAAATTTAGCCTTCCCCTGTTCCCAGGCCTAAATCCGCCACTGTAATAGTAGGAAGTTAGTTTTAGAGTAGTTCCCGAATATTCCAGGGTTAGCTGAGGTTTCAGGTTTTATTTTTACTTCAATATAGACCACCCGGCATCTGGGGCAAGAAACACTGAAGAAGATGGCGTCGGCCAATGCCTTTATACTCCAGCCATTCTGACGTCGGAGAGGAGGCGACACCAGCCGACGCCGGACCCAGACTTTGGAATCCGGCCAACCGAGGGCTGCCTGAGGCAGGACAACCCATATGTTATGACTGCAGTTGCATATCTATCGGACATCTACATTTATGGTAGGTACAAAACTGTACTTTTTTTTATTAACAGAAACAAACTAGTGAAGCTTTCAGGAGGAGGTTTCCCACGAATATCTGCATAACAATGGCGTGTAACCTAACATCTTTACCAGAGACAAATAAATGTTTGCGGCAATGCCGATGTTTGTAACTTTCTTACAGCACTGGGCTTATTACAAATTGTCTTTGGCACCGAGCATATGCTTCAATAAAAATAAAAAAAAACTAGCACATTACCTTAGCACAGCAGATAGTTGTTTCCTGGTACTTGGCTGAAAACTAGACTCTCCAGTAGCGATACAATCACAGCTGACCACCATTACGTGCCTAAACTACAACAGAAATGCAATTGGAGGAGGATCGTTATAAAAACAATCATCTGACTGCAACCTCCAATCGTATTTCCATTGTGTGTTAGCCGTGTTTCCTGACAAGATGACATCACAGGATTGTGCGGAAAAGATGCACCCACAAGACTATTTTTCTTTTTTTCTGGAAAAAAAAACGTTTTAAAATGGGCCGGCGCGCGCCCCTGTTCCCAGGCCTAAATCCGCCACTGTAATAGTAGGAAGTTAGTTTTAGAGTAGTTCCCGAATATTCCAGGGTTAGCTGAGGTTTCAGGTTTTATTTTTACTTCAATATAGACCATTTTGTGGTCTGGCATTACTAGAGAAGACATTGCAGTAGGGGATATGCAGCACTCACCCATATTAGTGAGGACCAGATCCAATATGTTTGCAACCCTAGTTGGTGTACTGGCAGTCTGGTCCTGGGAGTCTGTGTACACAAAATCCAGCATTCTCTATGCTTGTATGCTTGGTGTCATACAAGATTCCCAGTTAATAGTGGAGAAATTAAAGTCACCCATGAATAAGGTATTGGGTTGGATAGTGAGTGTTTCCAATAAGTTTAAATAAATGTTATGCGTTTTCTGGGTCATAGAGGGGGACCTATAGCTTGCAAGGAAGTGGTAAGGGATTTTACCTCTGGTGATTTGGACATGGAGAAGCTCATGTGCATTGTCCTGTCTGACCAGCCTTGAGGTATATTTATATTTGATATCGAGACACTTCCACCTTTAGTTCCTATCAGTGCAGTGGCTGATAAATGTGTGAAATGCATTATAGGCTTGCACCGACAGTGTGCTCTCTGGCTTTAAACCATGTCTCAGTGACCACATAGATGTCAGCATGCTCTAGGGAAAAGGACAGCTTGTAGAGAGTGGAGTTTTATTTAGACTCCTAGCATTCAGCAGTAATACCTTTAGATTTTCTTAGTTTTGGATCTCCATGGAGAGAGAAAAACAAAGAGCTTACATTTATATCACTGTAAACAAAGTTGTAATTTTGTTATTTGTCATTGTTATGAAAATATTTCAGTACTCTGCACTACTTAATTCAGTTTAGAAATTATTCTATCTTGTGATCAATATAACTTTTCAGTTAAAGCTATATTCCCAATTACATACGCCATAGGATACAATAAAGTCAAGTAGTGGCCTTAATTCAGAAGGTTTATGCATCAATCATGTTAAGCCTTTCCAGTTCAGAGACAGTTCTCCCACTATGGATTTCCCCATGACTGTGGTCCTGGTGTGGAGCACAGTTCACTGAGGAAGCCACATAGTAATGTAGCGGGCTGGGGGAGCACATAATGCTAATTAGCTTTGTGCTCTCCACAGCAGGAAAAAGTCAACACTGTCTTTTGATAATCTTTACCCATTCCCTCCTATGGGAGCAATCCTGGCTCATATGATGATTAAAGGCAAGGATAGCAGAGCAGTGCATGTCTGTATGTGAATGAATATGGCTGAATAGATGTGTACATGCATATCTGTGTAGTCAGACTACCGGAGATGGTTATGGGATACAGATTCTGTACATGCACTTTTGTGTACAGGTATATTAGAGAGTGTCTGAGTGTCAGCAAACATGTGGGGGCTTGTGTGTGTGTGTTTAAGAATGTCTGGGAATATGAGTGTGTACATGGGTAAGAAGATGCCTACATGAATTGGTAGAGAGAACGCTAGGACATGTTAAATGGCTGCTAATGAGGTGTTCCTCTGTGTGGCTTAACCTTGTTTCTGAATCAGAGATTATCTCCCTTGCTCTGAGTAACCCACATTAGTACAGGCAGATAGAATCTCTGTAAACTCCCCCACCCATTTAATACTCTACCATATTACAGTTTCTGAACGCTAATAATTCCAACCAAATGCATTTTCATGTCTACACCCTTTCATGAAAGGAGAAAGCAAGAACTTGCATTTATATTATAAAACACTATATTTTTCCTTGTATATTTTTTTCATTTTCATATGATCAATATTTAAAATACTGTACACTGCTTATTCAATAGTCCATAGTGTGCATGTGTGTGTGTGTGTGTGTGTGTGTGTGTGTGTGTGTGTGTGTGTGTGTGTGTGTGTGTGTGCATGTCTGTGCGTGTAGGTCTGTATGGGCATGAATATGGCTGAACAAGTTTGTGGGTATGTGCATGTCTGTGCACAGCCACATGGTCAGACTGTGGGAGGTAGGTATGGGATACAGACTCTCCATGCACTTGTGTATGTGTGTACTTAAGTGCATGACAGTTATGTTAGACAGCTTCTCTGAGTGCCAGTGAACATGTGGGAATGCATTTCAGACTTATAGTAACAGCTGTGCATGATTTATACTTTCACCATACTGAATAATCTCTAAATGAGCTGAGCAAATATCACCCCATGACTGATAAATGCAAGCGCTAATTAAGGACTAACTAAAAAGATACCAAACTTTAAAATTTTTTATAACATCTTTATTGAATTATCACATAAGACACAAGCCAAACACACATTTACATAAAAGAAAACAAACCATATTAATGTCCCCAGTTACAAATATTAATCACATGTACTCTTTTGTATAACTATCAATCCAATATTACTTATATTGCACAATTCCTGCCTTTCCTTAAACCTCACTCCTCCAAAACATTATTCTAGATGTATTTTCTTACAATGTCCTTTTCTTCTACGCAATTTGCTCCTAACCTTTTTCTAAAGAACCCACTTCCAGTTCTTTTATCTGTATTACAACATTCAATATTTCAAATACAGTTGATTTAGACGGATTTCCATTTTCTATTAATTGCTTTTTGGCAACCACCAAAATTAAACTTAAGTCCTTATGTTTAGGTAATTCAGATCCTGTATCCCAGCTCAAAAACTACTTTCCTTAGTTATACCCATTTGCTCACCTAATCTACCCCGTAGGGAATTTCTAAAGTCTGCCAACTCATTACACTCCCAAAACATATGATCTGATGTTGTCAATTTTCATTCGTTCATCAATACTTTGGATCAAATCTGACTCCGATGCTTCTACCAGCTCATGGATCACTGAATACTCTTAAGCGCCTCCCTTTTACATAATACCCTTGTCCCTAACATGCCCAAGATCTGTTTTAATCATTGAATCCATGGCCGGCCTTAAGCATAGGCGAACTAGGCGACCGCCTAGGGCGCCGTACAGGCCGGCCTTGTAAAGGGCACAATTTTGACTTTTTTTTAATTTTAATTAGTTTAATTAGTGCATTCTTTCTTCCCAGTGCCTGCAGCCGATGGCAGGAAGAAAGAATGCACTAACTAAACTAATTAAAATTAAAAAAAAATAAATACAAGGGTGTCGGAACCATGGGGGGTGAGCGCCCTCCCACTTTTATAGCTGCAGCAGGTTGATTGCATTATTAGCGTCTTCTTCTTTAATGAGAATCACGCGTGCTTACGCCAGCTTGGAGTAAATCCAATTTGCAGTCGCACGCAAATTTTAAGCTAGCAGTTCCGTGAAGTGGGGGGGCTAAGTCCATGTGGCAGTTTGATTTAGAAAGAAGGTGAGTAAGTGTATGTGTGTATCATTCAAACAGTTTGTTTCTGTATGCGAGAGAAAGAGTGTTTGTGTGTGTGTGTGTGTGTGTGTGTGTGTGTGTGTGTGTGTGTGTGTGTGTGTGCGTGTGTGCGTGTGTGCGTGTGTGTGTATAGAAATTCAATTACCCGTTCTGTTTGTATGAGAGATAAAGTGCGTCCATGTGTGTATGTGTGCTGCTAACAGAGGGAAGGTAAATGTGCACGTGTATAATTTAAAAATAGTAGTTCCATTCATTTCTGCATGAGAAAGTACTTGTCTGTGTGTTTGAGAGAGTAAGAGTGTGTGGAATTTAGTCTAGTTGTTAGTTGCTGTATGAAAGAGAAGGTATGTGTATGTTGCTGTGTGAGAGAGTAGGTATATGTGTGTGTGCGTATGTGTGTGTGTGTGTGTGTGTGTGTGGTTGGGGAAATGGAATGAAGGAGTGCCTCTGCTAAAGTGATGTATCGGCTGCCAGCAGTGATTACCACAAGGGCACCAGAAAAGGTTTTGTTAGTGCTTGTGGTAATCACCGAGAGATACAGAGACAAACAAATTAGTTTGTAATAAGGTCTTTCTCGTTGCAGCAGATGAGACTTTGGATTTCTACTTTCTGAGATCGCAATAAAAAGTCAATTTTAGTTGTAGTCTAACCACTTGTGGCGAAGCTTGATTTTGAATCTTGGCTTATAAGTTTCCAGTACTTTAAAAATGAACACATTAGGAAGATAAAATTGCTCCTGGTGTTGTACTTGCAATTATATTTATCCCAGCAATATATTTATTCATACAAAAAACAGAAAGGCATATTATTTCAATGGCTGTGGCAATTGCCATTCAATATATATATATATATTAAAGTGAGAGTGAGAGTTGCTCGTCAGTCAGCTGCATTTTAAAAATAGAAATGCATGAAATGCATTTTGTAAACATGGTTTGTCAGTCAACCATGGATATAATTTTAAGTTTGAAATCTTGGGCATGGTTTTAAAAAATAACCATTGGGGCAATTTTTGGAAATTAAGTTGTGTACAGACTAAGTTATAGAAATATAGACGGATTGCTTCTCCTCGACTGGAAATGAATGCTGGTATTTCTATCCAACCATAATGTGTGACAACTCAAAGCAATGGTTTACTGAAAGTCATAATGCTGAATGTAAATCCTGAAATGTCAAAATGTTGAAACTTTACCATGTTCAACTCAAAATGCCTACTAACAGCATACGTGTAGGACATACTTACACAGCGTCAAAACATAGACAGTCAACAAACAGCAACATTTCTCTTAGTGAAACTCAGAAATTGCTAACATGGATCCTGCAGGGAGACAAGTCCAGCTCGCTCCACATGTGACAAAGTAGATATTTTGATTTCAACATTTTAACATGTTGGTATTTTGATAGTTCCACACTGTACATTCAGTATTATGGCTTTTGGCATGTAGCTTTTCAGTAAATTGGATTGGACCCATCAAACTCACTGCAAGAAAAAGACATGTTCCAAAAATTTGATTGTTTTTTATGCTGTTCACTTGAAACATGTTTCAGGTGTGTCTTAACTAGCCCAGAATGCATATTCACTATATTTAAGAGAGTTTGTGCCTTTATGCTGTTTGACTTAAAAAAGCATCAGGCCTTTGACAATAGACGGTGACAATCTATTGGCTATTTGTGTTAAAAGAAAGCTTAGAAGAGAGATATTTTCCAAACTTGTGTTTCCCTGGATAGGTTATCTTATTCTGCTCTAAAATGCACCTAGTCATAACTGGTTTAATTATATGATGGACAGATATTTTTCAGATCCAAAACTGTAGATAGCAAATGGGTCCAGGATAACATAGTTCAGTTTGGGTCAAGAAATATGGCATAGACCTCTTTATATTTCAGTTCATGGAGCTATAGTTTGTGAAGACACCTAAATGGTGAAACACCACTCATCTTCCATTCAGATCTGGTGATTTATTGTACCTTTGGGTCTAAGGAAACTTTAGATGATGATAGAGTATTTAACGAGTGAATATTGATGGTAGATACATAATGGTGAAACTCATATATGACCTCAGAGCAAAAAGATGGGTATAAGGCCTGAAATTCTAGAAAAATTTGACAAAACCCATATTACCATTTTTCCCCTAGAATAAAGATATAATTGACATAAATTGCAATACCTGCTAAAACCTACTATCTTAGGACCAAGCAAAAATGTCTTTACTCATCAAAAATAAATCAACACCATGACTTTGTAAAGTAAAAAGGTGTCCTACTCCCAGCTATTCTTACTCCTTCTGGTTTGCAGCTAAGAGTGTAGTACTGTTAATACAGTACTATTCCTTCCTATCTTTTGTGTGTGAAGCTGGTATTCACATAGGCAGAGTGCCTACACACCGAAAAATGAAAATCTACAAAATCACACATTTATTTTCAAAGAGATCACATCAGAGAAAAACCTTCCAACAAACCTATAGGCCTTACTGATGCTGCATACCCACTTTTAACAAAATGAGACCATCATTCTTAACAAAGGCATTAGTGCACGTATTTAGTCTTCATGCTGGTCCACAGACAAATTACATATGCGTAGTAAAAAAGTTACCATACTTGCATTGACAAGAGTTTTTCACCTTAAAATATTGACTACAAGCCCATGCCTACTTTACCTACTTTAGTTAAGATACGAGGCAAATACATCTATTATCAAATGCATGGCTTTCTTTATGGAATACTGTCTCCTAACATGATCCAAATTCAAACTTCCTCATATTACAATTACTACACTACCACTTCTAACAGCATGAACTGTCTGGTCCCCTTTGACTCTGTAACCTATGCATGTTTATGTATAACCTATATATTTTTATTTGGAAACTTTATGGAAATGGGCCCTTAATTACTAAATATATATATATATATATATATATATATATATATATATATATATATTTTTTTTTTAATATGGATATATAGTTAGATTCTGCATCATACATCTTAGAATAAAACAATATTTAGAGCAACAGAGCAGAGGTAAGAAGTAGTTTTATTATTAAGCTTGTGCTTTATTATTCAGAACACAGCCTCAAAACTCAGACCTGCTGTCATTGCACATGTATCATTATTTTCCGGTGGTTATGATTAGTAAAGGTGGTCTGTAATTGGGCTGGACTGATGTGTTTTCCAAGCTACATACCACAGCCTTGCATGGTTCACAAATAGACCCATGTGGATTTGGGTAAGAATATATACAACCATGTACATGGAATAGTCTACTTAAGCTGTTAGTATGCAAAATATATCCCACATTGTCCTCTAAGCTGAGCCAATGAAGACACCAATATGACATTGCAACTACTTTTTGAATAAATACACATTACTGATGCCACAACAAAATAACCTCATAACCACATTATAACACAGTTTGTAAATTTACACTTTTGCTGGCTGGCATAACCAACACCCTTCCAGCTCAACATTAAGGTCAGGGTGCCTAAGCCAAGCTGCCTCAGACCTGATTATAAAGATCCTTAGGGCTTGCCTCCCACTCCAAACACCACTTGCCTTGGCCAAGGCTTAATCCTGAAACCACATTCTGTGATGAAGAGGCCACTGAAATACAACCGGGGATAGAAGTGGGGGAAGGCACAAGGCAACCACCAGCTGCCTCTTGTTAATGGCTTAAATTAAGGGTGGCTGGGTGGGATCCGGTAAGTCACTGCCAAAATTGAACTTAATGCAAATGATGCTCACATAAATAGAGGAGAGGAGCTTCTTACTCTACCTACCTTAAGTTTGCGGACAAATAGGCTCATTGGTAAGCCATTCTTGTCCTTTAAACAGAGTCATGTTTTGCACTGGATGCATCTGATTTAAGGCTTGTAGCTTCAGAAGCTTAAATTGTTGATTTTATTCATTTTAAGTATGCAGTTTTGTTTGTCAGTGGAAAGTACAGGAGACTTTTTCTATTGCGGGGGGGGGGGGCTGGGTTCTAGTATTACAGGCATCTGAGTTGTTGGTGTTCGGACCATTCATCAGGTTATCGACTTCTTTGTCAGGAAGTTTGTAAAATGTAACTAAATAAAATAAAGAAATGTCGTTTTTAAATGAGTAAAAATTGTCAGAAACTCTTTTGAAGCTGGCTGTCTATTTAGCTTGAACGAAGGAAGAAGCCATTCAAAAACAAATAATAAACAGGCTAAAGCTTATTGTGCTGTTTTATTAACTGAGCAGGAATATGGATTGTCAACAAAGTATCATAAGAAGAATGGAAATATATTGCTTATTAACTAAGGATAATTGCAGATGATCAACAAATAATTACGTTGGTGAGAGAAAGCAAAGAAGCTAAAGAAGCTACTTACTATATGTTCAGAAAAATATATGTTGTCCATTTTGTTAGCTTATTTAAGTCTTTCTGGGTAGTCACTTTCTAGATGAGACTGAGAAAATTGTTACAAAGTATTACCTTTGTATGTAATTCTATTTGATTATGTTACATTTCCTATGTTTCTTACATACCACTTGCATATATATATTCATACCTCTCAACTGTACAGTTTTTTGCAGAATGTCCAGATTTTAGCTTCATATTTTTGGCCTATTCATCATAACATTTGTGTTTTTTCTGGCAAATCACTGAGGATTTAAATAACTAAATGCCATCATACATTTGATTTTCAGCCTTCATTTCCTTCAGAAAATGCATGCTAAGACAAATGTTGTTATTCTAGCAACTTTCTAAGTCTATAAGACTTAATTTATAATCTATCCCTGTTTCGGGGCCTTTGACCCCCCCCCCCCCATTATTTTAGGCTTCATTCAGATTTCTTGTACTAAGAGGTTGAGAGGTATGGAGGCATGGTATGTAATGTCCTAACTGCCAATTTAATTGTTGCATTTTAAGAGGGGATAGGGGTTCTGCATTCCTTAGTGTGCCATCCTTTTGTTTAAGATGCCTAGTTAGTATGAACTTGTCTGTTTCTCAGTCATTCTGTATTGCATTATCAGTGTACCATTTTTTTCTTTAAAGCAATGTAGGCAATTAATTCTTCAAGGGCAGCGAGCACTGAATTTGTAGCTGGAACAGTGAAATGTAAAGTTATTTGCCAGTAACATCATCGTCATTAGTTACAAATCTCTCTAATGTAGAATTATTCAGAATATGTTTACTTCTGCAGATTGTGCTTATTGACTGATACTGTTTGAGGGGCCTTTTATGGTTAAAATGTTCGGAAATGGGCAGGTTTGTCATTATTGGGTCATACATTTTCTTTCATTACTTACTAGAAAAATCTTCAAAACTACAAATTTAACACACTGTAACAAGTGTAAATGTTTTCAGTGTGCAACTAGCTGCTTTTTGTTTATCAAATGGCACACTGTTGTAGAAACTGAAAGCAGTGTTAGTAGCATAATTGCCCTTGGTGCAGAAGGCTGTGGATTCCACTCCCACACCATGTAGATGGAGTGCTGATATGCAGTGCCTATATGATCGTTTATTATTTGGTGCATTATAAGGGGGGTAGGGGTTCTACACTCCTGAGTAAGGCCTTTTGCATGATACCTAGTGACTGTGAACTTATTACTCATTTCCTATTGCAATGTTACCAACTTATCAATTTTTTTATGTAATATAGGCAATTAATTTTTTAAGGGCAGCAGGCACTGAATTTGTAGACAACATTGATATGTAAAGTTGTTTGCCAGTAGCAACCTCTTCATTAGTTACAGATTTCTTTAATGTGGAGTTCGGATGATTTTACTTCTGCAGAGATTGTGCGTGTGGAGTAATATCGGTGGATTGTAATGACAGAAGTCTCGAGTGGCCCTTTATTGTTGACATTTTCTGAAATGGGTAGTGTTTGGTTCATACATTTTGTTTCATTGCTTATTAAAAGAATGTTTAAAACTACAAATTTAAAACATATTCTAACAAGTGGTGCTGTATTATACAAGGAATATGATACAAGGAATATAATTCAATACAATCAGGAAAGTGAATTAAAGAATAAATACATGTATGCATGGCCCTAAAAAATGCGTGCAAGGAGTCTGTTTTGAAAACAGCCCAAAGGTAAACTTAATTCTCCACCAGCCAGATGGCATTTCTATGAATGTGGGTTTTCATGCTGTTTCAATGAATGTGAGTTTTGCCATTTCAATGAATATGAGTTTCAAGGGCAGACAAGTTTACTGCTCATGCTAAGTCCGTTTTCATTGTGAGACTGCATTGTTTGTCTAGCAAATGGCTATCTGTGTTTGAGCTATTTCAATATCTGCAATCATTGTAGAAGCAAATAGAACATATGCGTAGTAACTGGTGAGATAATCAAATAATGGAATACTGGAATGGCTGAGGAGGGGGCTGCTGCTGGGGGTTGCTGCAGGAGGGGCTGCTCTGGGGTGGCGGTCTATTACCCTTCCTAGAACCCTATTTGACCATGATCTGGCTCTGGTATTTAAAGCAGAAAATACATATGCAAAGGTAGCTGCAGTTTAACTACATCACAAGGTATCTTTTTCTTCCTATGCATTTAAATAATTTAAGGAAATGACTTGAGTGGCTTTCTTGGGGAATGACCCAGTGGATTTGGCTCAAATAGGGGTGTTTCATGAGTGTGGTGAGGGTGGGGCTTAAGGGGTGCCGGAGCACTACTTCACCTAGGGCACCATTTCGGCTAAGGCCAGCCCTGATTGGATCTGAAGATTTCAGAGTTGTTCACATCAGATCAGAAGATACTGGTTACCTTTGACTCCAGTGGAATCGCCGAGTGGAGCGGATACATGGGCCTCAGAACCAGATGAGACTCAGAGCCATAGCATCAGCGCCTGATCCTAGGTGTATGGAGTAAACTCAAGCTGTCAGAGCTGTCTCTTTCACTCGAAGCCTCAGAAAGATAAGTTGGCTCTGACTCCCTCTTTGAGTGCTCTATTTCTTTCGAGAGCTGTCAGTTTCCTTCTCTCCAAGGCATTCTGCATTCAAAGTAGTGGAGAGAGCTTTCTCCATCTCCTAGAGCAAAGACTTCTCCACCTTCTTCAGCTCTGACCACCTTGAACCATTCGTCTCTGCATCTTGAGCCTCAATCAACTGTGCCCCTGGGACAGCCAGTCCTAGTCAGTCACCAGAATACTAAGAAGGGTATACGGATTTCTTCCGACACTTCTCCGGAGCATCCTACGGAGGAAGTTCCCATGAAGAAAAAGTGCAAAAAGAGGGACCTGGACTTCAAGAGTCTGTTACAGAAGATACAGACTACAGTAAGGGGGAAGGGTCTCTAAGATCACCCTATGACATCATCTCATTTGGAGACATTCTGTAACTACTAAAAAAAGGGTGGTTGGTCTCCCAGCAACCCTTCCCAAGAGCAGTTGGTATTCCCCCAGAGGCTTTTGGTGCTGGCCTGCCAACCTCCTGGGTGACTCCGCCCACTGATGAGCTCATTAATTTAGTCTCTGGATGGTTATGGAAGGAAACTGATACCATTGATCCAATCCCAAAGAGACCAGACAGGATCCTTGCACCAACTATGGACATAACACTTTGGAGCAAGGTAGTACTGGTTGATGCCATGGTCATAGTGGCAGCCACAAAGAAGGAACAAGTGGAACAAAGTTCCTCTGTCCACTCCCCTAACAGGGAGTTGGACAGACTTGGGAAGCATGTTTTTGCTTCAGCCACCTTTGCTCTCTGGTCACTGAACTAGATGGCAGACTTCACAAGACACCACAAGGATTTAATAAGGAACTTACCAAATCCCTCTCTGGGACCATATCCTCCAAGGCAGAGAGCACTATTGCTTCACAGATGGCTACCTTTCATTCCATTTCCAATTCATCCATGAGGCTGGTCTGCCATGCAGCTGAAAGTACCTAATGGGCAGCTGCTTCATGTACTTCCATCAGAAGGAATGCCTGGATACACTGGTGACACTTTGCGAAACCCTTCTAAGCTTCCTTCATCAATGATCTCTTTGATGGAAGTCCCTTATTTGTCTCCAAAGTGAATGACACACACTCTAGCTGTGAGCAGTAAAGTAAAACCTAGTCTGCTGTAGGTGTACATTTTTCAACACCTCAACAATTTTTTTCTAGGAATCAATTTGGTGGTTAAGAAATTCCAGGGTCCCTTTCAAGATCCATGTGGAGACAGCTACCTCAGGGGCACAGGGGGGATCTCTAATGGAAGAGTGATCCCCGCTGCACAGGAGGTCCTCAAAATTAAGGATCTAGAGATGCTTTCTTTGACCGATCCTACCATTGCTCCTGAAGCCAGGCCTGGCTGTCCATCTCTGGAGGTAGTTGGGGGTCATTTATCCATACACCAGAAAGCCTGATTAGAAATTACAAAAGATTCATGGGTGCAGAGGATAATATCCAGAGGTTATATCATACCATTTTCCCATCCACCCCCACTGGTTTCAGAAAAAAATCCCTTATGTTCCACCCAGTCAAAGGGAAGTAGCAGCACTAGAAATAAACAAGCTGCTAGAAAAACAGTCATCCAAGAGGTCGCCCCAGACCAGAAAGAGTCCGGAACTTACTCAAGATTCTTTTTAGTGCCAAAGAAAACAGGGGACTGGAGACCAATTTTGAATCTCAGCAACCTAAGTCAGTCAAGTTCATTATACAAAGTTCCAGATGGTCAAAGCTCAGTACATTCTCCCTTTTTTAAACAAGGGCGATTGGATGTGCTCTATATATCTTCAGGATTTATATTATCACATCAAAATGAATAGGCAATCCAAAAGATATATATGCTTCCAGCTAGGATCCAGTCTTTACCAATTCAGGGCTCTGCCCTTTGGTCTCAAACACAGCCCCAGGGTGTTCTCCAAGTGTATGCCAGTAGTGACAGCACACGTGAGGCTGCAAAGATTCTAACTGTTTCCATATCTAGACAACTGGCTCATTACAGCTCTGAACAGGCAATATCTGATTCTAGCCCAAGATTATGTACTCCAGTTGTGCTCCCACGTAGGAATTTCTATCAACCACTATAAATCTAATCTAGAACCAACTCAATTTTTGGAATTCATAGGTGCCTCACTTGATACAGTCACTCAAACAGCATCGTTCCCTTGGCTCAGGGTTCAATCTATTCAGTTTCAAATCAAAAAGATCATTCAAAGCTCTTCTGCCTTAGCTCAATTGATCCACCAAGCTTTGGGTTCCATGTCAGCAGCAAACATTCTGGGATGGTTGGCAAGGTACCGTATGATAATTCTTCAGTGGACACTTGCAATTCAGTGGTCCATTCTTCACTTATTGTCAAATCAGATCAAAATAACCCAAGCTTGCAAAAATTATCTCCTTTGCTGGATAAACTCTTCCCAAGTACCAGAAAATAATCCTTTTGTTCTCCCCAAAGCAAAGCCATAGTGACCACTGATGCCTCCCAGATTGGGTGGGGGGTGGCTCATTTCTTGAGAAAGACAGTCCAAGGCACATGGTCCCCTGAAGAGGCCAACATGTATATCAATGTCCTGGAAATGAGAGCGGTCCTCCAAGCATTGCAGGCCTTTCAAGACACTCTCCTCACCAGGACTACTGCTATTCAGATCAACAATATGTCAGTGGTCTGGTAAATCAACAAACAAGGGGAGCCAAATCTTATCCCCTGTGTCAAGAAGCTTTGCAAGTGTGACAATGGGCAATCTCATCTGATCCATGTCTGATAGCAATGCATATTCCAGGAAAAAATGTGATTGCAGCCAAGTTGAGCAGGTCTGTTTTGATGCTTCATGTGTGGTCTCTCAACTTGAAAGGGGTGGAGAAAATATTCTATCATTGGGGCCAACTATGCTGCGATCTTTCACATCTCCTCTTAAACAAGTGCTGCATGTTCTTTGCAGTTATTTCTCCCAACAGGGGAGTCACCGAGAGATGGTCTACTTCACTATTGGCCCACCAGTCTCCTTTATGCCTATCCTACATTACTCTAAATGTAAAAGATTTGTAATTTGGGTGCAACAAATATAAATGGATCAGTTTTCAGCTGCTACTCCAAAAGTTCTGGAATTTTTTGCCTCAATTTTCAATAAAGGAGCATTTTCTTTTACTGTACAGTTAACTGCTATTTCCAGTTTTTATACAGGAATAAATAACTGATCTATGGCATCCTCCAAATTTTGCAGAGCCTCTCTAAGAGAAACTTTTCTTCTTAGAATTCCAGTTAAAGTCCCAACTCCCCATTGGGGTTTAAACAGTCTTACAAGCTGTAACCCAATCTCCTTTTGAATTTTCAACTAAAACTGAGCTAAAATTTGTAACATGGAAAACTATCATTTTAGTAGCTATTATTACCTCTGCCAGAAGAGTTTTAGAACTACAGGCCTCGTCTTCTGATCCCCCTTATTTGATTTTTCCTAAGGATAGAGTATCCTTGTGAACCAATTCTTCCTAAGGTGGTGTCAGAATCCAATATCAATCAAACTATCAACCTGCCAGTCTTCTTTCCAAATTTCTCAAGAAGAGTATATGTTACACCCATTGAATGTTCATAGACAATTACATATTTACTTACACAGAACCAAACATTTTAGAAAAAACAAAACACTCGTTTCTTTTTTGGATTTGAAATTAGGCAAAATCAGTTTCTAAAGTAATATTAGCCAATGTTTGACTGATTGTATTACCGTTGTTTGTAATAAATTGGGCATGGCCTTATCTAAACCACCAAAGGCACATTCCCACCTGGTCTATGGTGACTTCTTCAGCTTTTTTGTCCAGACCTTCAATTGACAATATTTGTGCAACCACAACAAGGGCTAATCATCATATCTTTACTGCTTATCAGAAATTGGATCTGGTCTCTATGGGAAAAGCAGCCTTTGTCTCAGTGGTACTCAGTAATATCCTTCCTTAGGGTCCTCCCAGGGTTTAGTTAGCTGGAAACTCTGTCCCAAGAGTTGAGAAATGAATGAAAATTGACAACATCAGATAAAGAAGATCTGATATTGACAATTTTTCATCCTCTCCTCACATGTGGGTTTGGATCCAACTCTGCCACTAGCAAGCTCCTGGCAACCAAAACGTTCTTGGGTACCTCCCCCTTTCCCACCATTCATCTGTCCCCATTGCCTCAGATCTCATTTGCAGCTTTGCAAAGAGGTGGTCATTCCAATAGCTCTTGGGTCAAGTTATAACTGTTTTCTTCAAATTCCTTCAAACTCTTCGTACCTTGCTAATTTTTTGATAAGATAGTCTTTTCTATACATTTTCTATCTGTTGCTCTCTTCCGCTAGTTGATATCCATTATTTTTATTTTGGCTTACCATTCCCCCTTCTCTCCCACCAGTAACTGATTTTTTTTCCAAAGGTTACCTTTTGCTCTTTTACCTTTGAGGTATTTCTTCCCTACTATCGTTAGTAGGGTTTTCCATTCCCTTCTTCCATTTAAAAAAAAAACAAAAACAAACAAACAAAAAAAAAAAACAAACACTTTCTCTATCCTTTTCTTTGGAATGAGAGTTTGGTGTGTGTGCGTGTGTGCGTGTGCGTGTGCGTGTGTGTGTGTGTGTACGCGCATTATACCTCTTCTCTATTATGGTGGAGAAACAGGATAAACAAGAGACATCAGCAGTCCTCAAGAAGTGCACCAGCAACTCACATTCTTTATGTGTTTACTGTCCTGGGCCTTTGCATTTACAGGCACATTGTGCCATATGTCTCTCCTTCAATAACCGAACTTTAATAGGCATGCCTTTACCCAAACCACCAAAGGCACATTTCACCAGGTCTGCAGAGACTTCTTCAGCTTTTTTGTCCAGACCTTCACTGGACAACATTTGTGCAGCCACAACTTGGGCTAATCTTCATACCTTTATTGCTCATCACAAATTGATCTGGTCTCTAAGGGAAAAGCTGCCTTTGGTTCAGTGGTACTCAAGAATATCCGTCCTTAGAGTCCTCCTGGGGTTTAGGTAGCTAGAGACTCTGTCCTAAGAGTTGAAGAATGAATGAAAATTGCCATCGGATAAAGAAGTTATATACTCACCATAACATTCCATCTGCTTTGTCCATTTTCATTCTTCCTCAACTTCTTCCCACCAACCCCCTCCTTGTTGTCTCTTGGAAGGATCGAAGATGCTGAAGGAACCTTGTTCCTTTGTTTGAGTCCCAGATTTTGTTATTTTACCCTATTATTTTTTTCTTTTATAATACTCTACAGATGCAAGGGGCAGCAAACAAGATCTTGGGTATGTTAGGGACTGAGGCATTATGAGAAAGGGAGGACATTGAGAGTTTTCAGTGATCCACAAGCTGGTAGAAGAATCCAAGTCAAATTTGAGGATCAGATCTGAACCCAGTAGTTGAAGAATGGAAATGGACAACACAGATGGAATGTTATAGTGACTACATAACTTCGTTTTCCTCATTTACTTTTATCTTCAATTATCCCCTCTAACAGCAGCTTCTGTTCAAGATTCAGCTATACTCCACCAGAGGAAATCTTTCTCTTAGGATTCCCTTAGCCCTCTCTCTTTGCCTATACTCAGATACCAGTCCCAGATAGGGAAGGCAGTCTCCAGTTTCCAGTCCTAATGTCTTCCTGGCCTCTTCATATTTTACTACCTTTCTCTCTCTAGTTATTTGCTCCCAGTACCTTGGTTCCTTTGCCAGTTTTCTCCAGGAAATTCCAGCCCCCTCTTGCCTATCTTCTAAACACTTAACTGCAGTCATCCATATTGACAATCTCCTTTCGCCATTCTCATGTTAGCTTTATTCTTAGAATACTTTCTGCTACTTTCTGAATATAATATTCCACATGGCTTGTTAATCTCATTAAGGATCTGTTGCCAAAATACTACTCTCATTATTTCTTGAATTTTTTCCCCTGCTTCATGATAATCCCTTTCCATTTCGAATTGCAGCTTTCCACTTTTATGTTTATGAACCTTAACTGTGTACCCTCTAAAATATGTATTCAAATCAGGTAATCCTAAAGCCCCTTATTCTATTGAAAGGATCAACTAATCCCACATGACCCCTGCCCTTTTCACCTCCTAGATACATTTCTTCAACTCTACTACTGTCCACAACATATCCTCTGGTCAATAAAAATATGCCTGCCCTGTATATAAAACTGAAGGGACTAAAAATGTTTTCACTGTTTGTATCTTGCTATCCATATAAAAAAACTGTTAAAATGGTTTTGAACTTAAAAACATAACATTTTGCTCATTCCAAAGAAGCAATTTATATGGTTAATATTTTTCCATATTCTACAGTATCTACATAGTCTCCGTAGATGCTATGTCCTACTCCATTTGACAGGGTCACCTGCTCAAAAGTGTATTCATTAACACTGTTGCTGTCCATAAGTAGGAAAATCAACCACTTAGCAGACACCTAGGCAAAGGTTTACTCTTTTCCATTAGTGCACTGGGTGAAACTCTTAGCAGCCATGAACATTTTATTGGAAACATTTTTTATTTAGTTCACACAATTTAAAATTTGCCATTATTTCTCTCAAGTCCGGTTGATCCAGGAATTGCACACATCTGAATGTTATCCTTCAAAACACACATTCCCCTATGTTTAATAGATTCTTACGAGGCTACCAATCTGTGAAGATCTTAAGCAGCTTAGCCTTGCATTCCCATGGCAATTTTTTAGTCCTTATATTTTACATATGAATAACCCATAGTTGGCAGAATAACGATATGCTGGGACATTTACTTGTTGCCCCTTTCCATACAGGATGAGGGTGTTAACTCAGGGGTCAGTTTAGGATTTTCAATTCCAGTTGAATTATATTTGAATAGAGTAAGAGAAGTACTTTGCTTTATGCTGAGTGGAAGACTGTTCCATACGAGTGGTATTCGCTGTTATGCTTCAGTCCCTCCAACATGGCCTTTTTAAGATGCAAAAGAGATGAGATGCCTTGATTGGATGTTTATGCTACCACTGTACTTGTGAATGCATAACAGGTCTGACAGGATAGGATCTATGTATGAGGTAGAAGTCACCTCTTAGTAGCCTGTATGACAACGAGGATGGACAAAGCTTTGAGATGGTCTGCATAGTTTTTATGATTTTGCCACGACTTTTTTTTTTTTTTTTTTGTGAAAAAACTTTATGGTTGTTACAAGTTGTGTGTTTTGTACATACCAACAGGGACATATTCAATGGTCGGCCTAATGAGAACAGAGTACAGTGGAGTGACTACGTCTTCCCATTCATCTATTTCTCCAGCACTATCAGTGCCTCTCCGTTTTAATGCCCTGCATTTTCATCTTACAGGTGTGCTAGTCTCACTGGTAGTTCCATTATTTTGGCAAACACTTCATCTTCAAAAATCAGGATGCAAGGCCGAAGTACTGTCAAAGATGCAAGAATGTCAATTTGCATTTTAATTTTCTTTACTTACATTTGTCCACATATATGGGTCACTCAGCTTCGATCAGGTTGCCACCACTGCCAAAGTACTTGTTCCTTTTCATAACATGTGAGAAATACAATTATAGGCCTTGGTTTTCCACATTTAACACTTGACTCCAGCATTACAAATGGAAACCATTACAGTCCCTAATGAATCTTGGTTTTCAGAGAGTCCATTAAATCCCTCTCTTCTTTACCTACTACTACCCCAAACAACCTCAAATGTTGTTTCTTTGCCTCATCCTTCATTCAGATCAGTTGTTTCAGCTATTCAGCTTATTTTATCACTTATTTTGCCTTATCAGAAAACTTTATTTGATGTTTTACAGTCCTTATGGTTATTTACTACTCATGCAGGAATTCTGCCTCCTCCACACCAACCCATTCCAAATGTTTCAAAGTATGCAAAAATAATCCTGCCAAATTCCACAGTTCAGTTCTTATCACTTCAAAATTGTTTGCCACCTCTAAATTTTAACAATATCATTTCTCTAGCACTTCTACTTGGTGGTTACAAAGCAACATTAGCCACATTCCTCTGCTTATAACTGGTTGTCAAATTCATCTGTACATTCCATTTTTTTGCATCACTACTCAATTACACCACCGTTTTCCAATACACTAAATACAAGGATAAACGACTTTTACTTTACAACTTAGCATTTTAATCATCGGACTTATGAAGTGAACTGTGGAGACCACCTACTCCACCAAGCACTAGTATATTTTGTATAATGAAATGTTTTGGGTTTTCCAACCAGAGTTAGAGAGAGGGACATACAGAAATGCGGGTTGCATGCGAGGAAAAAAACCTGGGCAATGTAGGATTTAATGGTAGCTGGGACAGAATATGATAATAGCATGCAGCTGCATAAGTGATGCAATCCCTGCCAGACCAAAAAGAAGTAAGAAGGTGGGGAGTGAATGCTACAGGGATGGAGAAGAAGAGCTGGATCACATAACAGACTAGTGAAGCTGACACTGAGCTTATATAAAAAGTTGAATAACTAACCTCTGAACTGTGTGAGGCAAGTGAATGCATACCCAACTTTGCCAATGAAACGATTCATATACTGTTCCAGAACAAACAATTAGCTGATGACCATCATGTTAGTCTCCTGTATACATACAGTATTTTGATTTAGGCAACATGACAGCAAGTAATTTGACCCTCACAATAAAAAAATTGGCTGCAACAGTTTCTAATAGTCTGGAAACACATCTGTGGATGAATAAATGAAGTTGATGGATATGCATTTTTAACTGTTTCATATGAATGCGCATAAAATATATTCCAAGTCTGTACCATTACTAGACCAACTAGTAAACATTTTTATTATAAAAAAATGATAAAAGTGAAGATTCCGAGATAATGGACAGTTGTCAGACAGCAGTTCTAAGTACAAAGGCAGACTGCAACACAGGGGGAGCTTGTGGAACTTGCTGCTGGGTTGCAGCTCCTCCAATTAAAAAGAAAAAACAATATTTAAGTCAGAAAGTTGAGTTTCTCTTTTAGTTCCATTTTTCTGACTGCTCCATTTCAGCATAGAATTCTTGAAGGCAACAGTGTAAAGAAAAAAAAATCAGCTTAATTCATTTGCTGTGCTGTTTTCAAAACAGCCCAGCAACAAGCTTACTCCACCAATCTGTGAACCTCTTGTTTACTCCACCAATCCATGGAGCGCTTTCATTTTCCTGCTGAGGAAGTCGGAAATGTCATTCAACATGCATCTCACCATGTTGCTGCATGAAGCAGTCAAGAGTCTTTAGTATTAGCTCACATGGTGACTGAGGCAGCCTGAGACCGGAAGAAAGTGAAAGCACTCAACTGGCAGTGCAGAGGAATGAGCAAGGGAACAAGTATTTTTAATTATTTATTTTTACAGGCAGTGTGCCTGCTAATTTACACTGCTGTGTGTATGTACACACATATGTAGGTATGTTTGTGCGTGTGGGGTAACATAGTTGCTCTCAACTGTCCTTGAGTTTACAGAATGGCACTGATTTTTTGCCTAATATTTTGATCTGGTCCTTGTAAAGTTTGTGGCCTTTCTAGCAAATAAGTGAGGATTGCAGTCACAAAGTAATGAAAAAAATGGGTGCTAATGCAAAGACGGTTATGCTAAACATTTTCAAAGTATACAAAGGTTGCAGCTGTCTCTGTGTTTTGTCCATTGCCCACTGTTATTGTAGCTTTTTTCTTAATTCATGAGCTAAAAGGTTGAGAGGTATGGAGCAGAATGAGTTGTAGACCGTATTCTGACCACAGTGAGTGGATAAGATAAATTGCTGTATGCCAATTATTTATGTATGCATGCATTGTAATACAATCAAAGATCTGAAGTGTACAGTCATACAAGTGGCTTTAACTGATGGTGGGGTGTACATGCTTGCAGTTGTCTCTGATTTCACAGAATTTCTCTGACTTTTTTGCCTCATTTTGATGCGTTTATTACTTTTTCTGGCAAACCAATGCAGATTAGTCAGTAAAAGCATGCGAATGCAAAGCCTGTTGTTCTAGAATATTTCTAACTATATAAATGCAATATCTGTCACCGAGTTTGGTCCTTTGGCTGCCATTATTTTTTAGCTTTTTCCTTGAGTGATTGGAAGTTAGATATATATGTGTTGAGGGGACACTGCAGTGGGTTGCACTGTATTCTTATAGCAGTGAAGTGACAATGATGAAAAATTCCTATACGACAGTTATTAATGCATTTATTCATTCATTTGATTACAATCGGACATCAGTATACTGTCTCAGTCATACAAGTGGCTATAACTGATGGTCACACTGTGTGTGTGTGCATTTATAATAAATTGCTGTGGCTGTCACTTTTATTTTATTGTATTCTGACATCTGTGGTATATGCAGTCAATAAAGCTGGTTTTAATCGCTATGTACAGGGGTTGTCTGACATTGTTGTCATTTGTTCAAGATAAGTATTCATTTTCGTTTTGCAGAAGTAGTGTACATATTTTTTTCTCCTTCCCTCACAGATAAACATCAGCTCTGTCCTCAATAAGTGGTCTGGATAGGATGTGTGTGATAGCAACCAGTTATTGGCAGAGTTTTGCATCAAGTAGTGCTGCCATCTAATAATGCTTGGTTCTGCCACTGATCTCTGTTTCCT
This sequence comes from Protopterus annectens, assembly GCF_019279795.1. Lineage (NCBI taxonomy): Eukaryota > Metazoa > Chordata > Ceratodontiformes > Protopteridae > Protopterus > Protopterus annectens. The sequence continues at coordinate 1,320,424,402 of NC_056737.1, read as the reverse complement.
TATATGTGAACTCTTCATGTACGGCTAATCTCTGTGTTGATTTTATCCAGGTGCTTTGGTTTCTTCTCCTAGATCCTCAGCTGTATAACATGTGCCTCTGTTCCTTTTATGTTTTTACTTTCATCCCAATCACACCCCTTGAGAAAAATATGTCATATAAAGCTTAATACTCAAAGCTACCATTAAATCTAAAGATTGTAAAAACACCTTTTGGATGCCCCTTAGAGCACCTAGAACTTCATGGCTTCTGGGAGTACAGCAGTCCTCAGACCCCTGGATTAATTTAGTTACTTCCTCCATTCTTCATTACAGTAGAGTATTGGCCAGTTAGGGTGGGTTAAAAGTTTGGGGACCTAAAAAGTAAGAAAGTATGAAAAAGCAAGCAAGAAATAATATATCCAGATGGTGTGGGGCAAGGATGAGGGGAAACAGTGAAGGGCACTGAGGAAGTAAAGGGGGGACTAGGGGCAACAGGGGGACCCATGGATTCTTTTGTCTAGGGCTCTATTTTACCAAAGGTTGGCCTTGTTGACTGCAGCAAAACATCTAAGATGCCTATAGTCAGTCAAACAGCCATTTACTTATATTTATTGTCTTTTGTTTACCAGGAAAGTCCGACTGGGCACAAGTCCCATTTTCAGCAGAGGCCAGGGGAGAAAAGCTGTACATAAAATATGTATTTACAATGAGCAATAATAAAAAAAATAAACATTTTAAGCATTACTTTGCAGTTAGTATTGAGTCAAACAGTAGACATTTATCATATTCTTTAGACATGTTTTACATAAGTCAAAGACATGCTTAAGGTGTTTAAGATGTTTTAATTGTCTGTTTATATAAAGGTCAGGTGGTTAATTAATTTTAACAGTTTCTGAAGAAGTCAGCGTACTTCGCTGACGAAAAGTGCTTAAGTGGATTAAAGTGGATTCAACGTATTTCTTTGGACTGTGTGTTCTTGCCCTTGCTCATTCTAGTTGGTTCATTTTAGTTTGTTTCTAAGTCAAAGACATGCTATCATTTAATAGCTGGAGCTACAAGAGCAATGATAACGTACATGCATTCAGTATATGGATACTGGCATTAATGAGGTAGGATGTCACTAGAGCAGAAACAGAAAATAGAGGAGAAAGGGAATAAGCAGACATAATCAAGAAAAACATTAGAAAAAGTTCTGACAGTGGATAGGTTGAGATAACAGATATGTAAGATGATAAGGTGGGGGTATAAGGAGGAGGGGGGATTAAGGGATATAGGTTAGTTGGAAGAGAAGGAGACAAGGATAAAAAGGTGAGAGAGTCAGAGTGATAGAGAGAGATTAACAATGGAAGAGAAACTGAAAGAAAGGTGGATTTAGCCAGGATGGGAGCATGAGCATCGCTGCGAGGAAGTTAGGTGTTGTTTTATGTTATGTTTGAAACATGTGGTACTGTTGTCTTGTTTTAGGTTGGGTGGGAGGGAGTAAATTGAGTCACCTACAATGTTATGAGACTTGGTCATGATCAGGAGATATTTGTTCTTTGAGTGGAGATTCCTAGGAGGGAAACAGTGTTGGAGGATGTGTTATAGTGATGGGCAGGTGTTGGGTTTGTGTACTACTTTGTGAGCACTAAGCAGTTGGGAGTAGAAGTAATTAGGTAGTCCGAGCCAGTGTAGATACTGAAGCATGAAGTGTTAGGCAGTGGTGCGGACGGTTTGATGGGAGTTAAGGTTAGTCAGGATGGGTTCTGCAAAGAGAAATGAACAGAGAAGATAAGGTGTTAATGAATTCCAAGAGTAGTCACTGAGAAAGAGTTTGTTTCTATAGAGGAAGCCCAATTTATGGTGAGTTTCTTGGTAACTTGAGTGATGATGTTGTTCATATTTTAAGTTACCATCAGTTAAGACACCAATAAACTTTGTGTTGGAAACTGTTTCAGTTGAGGTATTTTTGCTGATGTGATGCTGAATGATTGTTTCTGTGCTGAAAGAGATTTGTGTACAAACATTAATTTATTTTTTTAACAGTTAAAAGTAGTTGGCAATCAAGCATCTAGCCATGCCTCAACTGAGAAAATGGATCCTGGGTCATCTTGTGGAGTTGCAGTAGACCTGGTACAGAGCATATGAGTGTGGCATCATCTGCATACTGTACTATGGAGGCTTCTTTGGTAGCTTTGTGAAGCTTATTAGAGATTATGTTGAATAGCAAAGGACCTAGAAGAGATCCTGAAGGTACACCAACAGAGACAGACAAAAAGGGGGAGAAATCCCATTTCCATTTTACAATCTGGAGCCTGTTGGTGAGATAGCTGTGGAATCAGCTAAGACCTGAATGGGAAAGTCCTAGGGAGAACAGTTCATTGAGCAGGCATTAGTGCGAAACTGTGTCAAATACTTTTGACACATCTAAGAAGAGAGAGGGTTCTAGGTTGCCAGTGTTTCTATTAGAGTTTACGATTTTGAAAAAACTGTGCCAAGCAGTAGTAGTGCTGTGGTGCAGTCAGAACCCATGCTGAGTATTGGAGAGCTGATTGTTATTTTGAGGATGGGAAAGGAGTTGGGAGTAAATGTATTTTCCTAATGTTCTGAAGAGTGGAAGTGGAATGGCTATAGGTCAGCAGATGTTCCCTCTTTAAAAACAGATATGAGGTAGGATTTTTTCCAGATGGTAGGGAGGTAGCTTTCTGTAATCAGTTGGTTTAGGAGTATAGATACAAGGTATATTACAGCCTCTGCCATGATTCCTCTGAAATACTCAGGAACAGGTTGTCAGCAGCTGGCATGGAATGTATTAGTTTTATGAGATGCTTTTTGATAGAAGGGGTAGATACTGCTTGTAGGGAGAAAGGATTTTGGTGGTGATTAGTACTGTTTGGAATAGTGAGGCTGGTGGTTGGTTTGTTATTAAGCAGGGAGAGGACAGTGTGTATGCAATGTGTATTGAATTGGGTAGCTATAGGGCCTGAGTTGTCAGAGGTAGTTGCTGAAGGAGACATAGTCTGGTCTGGGTGTAATAGTCTTTTGACTGCATTCCAAAAATGTTTACAGTTTTGATGGTTGTCTTGGGAGCTTCAAAAAGTATTTAGTTTTCTCTGTTCTGATTGTTTAGAAAGGCAACTAACATGTCTAAAATATTGCCATTTTTGTGGTGTTTCATCTGTACACCATGCTTCCAAGGCTTTATTTCTGATTAGCATCACTACCTGTTTTTTTCTTGTGACCTATAGGGCAGGGCTGGATTTGACTCATTTCGATCTGATGGGAGCTAGTTCATTTAGTACGTTAAGGAATATGTTAAAGTCAGTAATGTCATCAACTAGGGGTAAGTACTTTAGAATATCCCAGTTGCATTTGTTGAGGTAGCAAATGAAAAAGTGTCATTATTGAAGGCGGAGAGTGTATGCAAATTATTATAGAATATGTGTTTATGTGTATGACTACACTGTCTCACGGCAAAGGTCAGTAGAGGGTCACTAATGGTGTCGGGTAGGCAGCTAGCGGTGTTAATTTTGTTAGGGGTGGTGGTGAGGATCCATTCTAATGTATACTCCTTATTAGTGCATTTGTCTATTTGGGTAGCAGTACTGATAATTTGGGTAAAACCAATGAGATTGATGGACAGTGTGTGAGATTTAGAGTTGATAAGTAGGTAGTCTATATTAACATCACCTATGATGATAGTTTTCTTGTTGATTTGAGAAATTCAATACAGATTTCTTCTAGTAATGGGATGTTGTTTCCAGGACAGATATGGAAGGCAGTGATGCATACTTTCTTGTGTTTTCTGATTTAGAGAGAGATATAGAGAGGTAATTATTTCAGCACTGGGAATGTTGGGGTGGGTGAAGTGGTTAGAAGAGATTTCAAGGTGGGTTTTGTATATCATAGCTACACCACCAGCTTTATTATGCTGGTTATCATTTATAATGATGTTGTGGCCTGCAGGGAGAATTTCCTGATCTTTAGTACCTGGTTTAGCAAGGTTTCTGCAGCTATTAATATGTCAGGGGTGTATGAGGCTATATAGGCATGTAACTGTGAGAGTTTATTGTAGATGATCCTAAGATTTAAGTTCATCAAAAGTATTACCTTAGTTCAGTGGAAAGAGGAGCAATAGGGGAAGCTGAGGATGTAGTGCTGCAAAATGTAGAGAAGGTCGAGGATTAGGATGTATATCACACCATCAAGGGCAAGCTTGGATGTGGTGTGTGTGAAGTGAAATTATTTAAATGTGAGAAGTAATATAAAAATTATCTTCGTGTAGTGTGGGTTCTACTTTGGTGCATCTGTGATCAAATAAATTATAGGATGTGATAGAGTATAGGCTGAGTGCTACAGCATTGGAAGGTGGGATGATTTAGAATTAAAGTGTAGAGTTCTTGAGGTGAACATGTGGTTGGATAACGGAGTATAAGATAAGGCATGGGCAAGAATAGATAACCGAAACAGATATTCTAAGTCAAAGGGCAACATAATGCAGCTACAGTAGAGAAAGGTAAGTTTGAAGAATTTAATAAGGGTGGTCAGTAGGATAAATTAAGGTACTGCCATTTAAATTGAGGTGGGTGGATGAAATAGCAGTGGGAGGAGAAAAAGTAGAGTGAGGAGGGAATGACCAAAAGAAAAGTGGTGTGATGTAATATAGTTGTCTAAGAGGAAGGAGCAAATATGGTGACTGTAATGTGTATGATTGGCTGTACGTATGGACTGGGTGAGCTTACAGAAGTATAAATGCAGTTGTAGTATGGGGTGGGTGGAAACTAGGGGGGTATGGTTGGGAATCAAAATGAACCAGAGATAGGCGAGGGTGCACAGAGTGGGTTCTAGCCCATTAGGGCCAGTGCATGGCCAAAAACAATCAATTGAGTTGGCACTGCTACAGTTTGCGCTCAAGTAAATAAGAGTGTTCATTAGTGTAATTGGAAAACTAAATCTTTGACTATGCAGTATTAAAAATAGTAGACTAAAAACAATAAGGGTAAAAAGATATAATACTAATACATGAAGTAGTTATCAGTTACACTTCAGGGCATGGAAAAGGGAACAAGCAAAGGAACACAGAACTAACTGCCTACACAGGCAAATAGGGAGTCTCTCAAAAGCAGTAACTGGAAAGAGCAATTAAAGTGCAGGCTGACAGCAAGAATAGGTTGTAGGTTTATTAACTACAGAGGGGAGGGGGAAAATTAAGGGGAATGGAGGCTATTTCTAATCCTAGCTCTGAAAAGTAGCCAAAAAGCAGACCATTAAGTACTGGCCAAGCAGAGAATAGACATTAAATGAAAGGAAAGATGTTCCACATATGTGCAAGCAGTGTTTGCCCAACAAACATGTACATATGCTGTGAGATGTAGAGTATGGTGACAAGTAGCATCACTGCACAGCACTCTCAGACTTGGGGAGGTATAGAGTATGGAAACAGGAAACATCACAGCACATCACCCACAGACCTGGGGAGGTGTAGAATATGGTGACAGCATCACTGCACAGCACTCATAAACCTGGGGAGGTGCAGAGTATGGAGACCGGTAACATCACTGGACATCAACCACAGACCTGGGGAGGTGTAGAGTATAGTAACAGGTAGCATCACTGCACAGCACTCTCAGACCTAGGATTCCCAAGAAACAGACTACTGCAAGGCTGTGCAGTCTTGTAATGCACAGAACCAAATACTTTATGGCTACTGTGACAAAAGTCCAGAAAGACATGATCACTTAAACAGACAGTTAAATAAAAAAAAGTGATCCAGTGTCTGAACCCATGAGCAGAACTTTCTGGTTACATTCCAATGGCCGGACAATATTCTGCAGATACTAACACTGGAAAGACTCACTGTCGTCACTAAACTAGTGATTTCGGCTCTGAACAACACTGCAAGAACCTGAGTTGATAAAAGCAGGAATGTGAGATACTGATTAGCCTGGCAATAAACTAAGAATCAGAACAAAGTGAACCTCAGGCATAATTCAGCAACCCAACTTGCTACAAATCATACAATACGCAGACAATACATATGTTATCTGCTCTGCCCCCCCCCCCCCCCCAAGAGCTTCAAGCTAAGACACAAAAATCATTCCAGGAAAGTGAAACTTGCCTATCTAACCCACCAACTCATTCTAAACCCGAATAAGACTATGAAAGGCTGCCAGCTCAGCCAGATAGAATCTTGCAAATAACTGTATGTGATTTTTAAATATTAATATAATCCACAGGCTGGTTTTACAAATATAAAAATAAAAATTATGTTATATGTACTGAACTTCAAAAATGTAACCACAGTGCTCCCTGCTGGAAGAAAGCTGATAAAGTAAAACATTTTATGACTGTTTGATCTCAGGGCTCGGAGACTGGATGTCTGGATGAAGGAATTATTTCTATTGTTTTGAGACCAGAGTTAATTGCTAGATTTTACATGTATAATGTCTTTTATTGCTGTGGTTTCCAGGCCAGGTGCAAGATCAAAGACATGTTAAAACTAGTTTCTGTTAGCCTGTGAACCAGAGAAGAATGATGTAATCTAAAATGAGTTAGCAGTGATGTATTACCAATTTAAGAGATCCCAGAGAGAGAGAAAGCATTTTTGATTTTGTCTGAAGAACATCCACTCACCAGTACTCTGCCTTTGCTCTGCTTGTAAGTAGGATATTTATTTAGAACAGTGACTTATCTTAGAAATAGATGGAAAATAGTAAGTTTAGTCTAGCTGTTTTCTATATTTATGTCAGACTATTCTACAGTATCATTTAAGCATTTTCCTGTGATGTCTGAACTCTTGACTAGCACTGTGTCGAATTGGGAAGATTTGTCTTGTGTTTGTATTATTTATTATTAAATATTTTTAAACCTTTCAACTGTGGCTGTTTTGTGTAGAGATAATTTAAGCTCTAGAGTACACTGCATGTATATAGTGATATTGTACAAAGTCGCTCCTTCTTTCGGCTTTTTCCCAGTTAGGGGTCGCCACAGCAGATCACCTGTCAGCTCATGTTTGGCAGTTGAGTTTTACAGTGTTGAGCAGCCAGCCCGGCGCCCAACCTTCCACGGAAGGCACACACATGCACACACTCAGGTCTAGGGCCAATTAAGAGTGTCCAATCCACCTACAGCATGTCTTTGGGATGTGGGAGGAAACCAGAGCACCCGGAGGAAACCCATGCGACCACAGGGAGGACATGCAGACTCTGCACAGAAGGCACCCCAGCCAAAGATCAAACCAGAGAACCTCTTGCTGTGAGGCGACAACGCTAAATGCTTCACCACCATGGCCGCCCATACAAAGTCACTCCAATAAGCCTTAAAAGTTCTGGTCACGCTGATTGGATAATAATATTGCACAGTACAATTGGACACCCTTTGTGAAGGGCCTTATTGGTAGCTGATAAACGGTGGTTGGTGGCAGTGAGTACTACCTTATAGACTGGCAGGAAGGGGGCACAGCTGGAGAACATATACCAGCCTTCCACAGAAGTGTCTGAGTGTTTGTATATAAATCAAATCTTAAAGTGTGTGTGTCAGCAACTTGGGCAAGGACATGAAGCACTGGTTGGACAGAGAAGGTGCTGGAGGTTTCAGCTTGACCACTAGGCTGAGATCTGCACTCTGTAGCTGTGCTAGTGGGGAGGCTTATTGTGGATCTGGAGAGAAAGGGAGAAACCAGTCCCAGACTGACTGTGATCTCTGTGTGCTCTTAAGGGAAATTGTACTTTACTGCGTGTGTACTTATCCCTCCCAATGTGGACGCTCCCCACTGGTACTAGAGGTGAGGATTGAGGCTCCTTGATTACTGGGCCAGTGCACGGGCATCATAAAGACCAAGTTAATGATTTTCACCAACAAAATGTCCAAGCCCTTTTCTCCAGCTAATCTGCCAGTAGAACCAAAACTGAGCCTAGAAATCACACCAAACTCCTAGTGTTACAATAGAGGACAGGCTAAAATCTGATATGCACATTTCCCTAAAAATCAAAAAAGTCCATGCCAAACTCTGAACTCTCTATAGGCCCAGACCTTACCTAACACACCAAGCCAGACTAGCCACAGCTAGTTCTCAACTTCTATCTACCTTTCTCTACTGCTCACACATTTTCAACAACTTGTGCAAGGCTGACCTTAATAACCTAGAATCCTGCTATAACAAAATAGCAAAGTTTGCCAGCAATCATCTCATTAAAACTCATCATTGTTCTGCTCTTCAACAAATTAACTGGCTAGAACTTTGCAACCTGTTGACATTAAACCAACCTACCGTCACTCACAAAATCATTCACAACCCCAGTAACTGCCCTGCACTTTCAACCCAGGTCCAACCACATGTCAACAGCAGGTCCCTTAGGTCTTCCAACAGGCTACTGCTAAAAATAGCCCAGTCTCACAACTATCATGGTGACTCCCTCTATTGAAATAAAACGGCTAAGACCTGGAAAGTTCTCCCAACACATACAAATCATTCCCAGCTATTCTTCTTTTAAAACAAAAGCAAAAGAATCTCTCAAACAACTGGCTCTGCCGCTGTAGTCCTCCCAGATAATTCCCCTATCCTAGTACTTCATAACTGTTTTCATCACCTTTAAATAGCTCAACCTATTTCTCCAATGGGTTGAAATGTTTGGCATGCTCTCTGCTTGATTTTTAAGCACCTCCATGATCAAATATTGCAGTATTATGCAATGATCAAATATCTCTGTATTATGCTATGACCTATGTGGCTATGTACATTTTTTTCTTAGTTAATTTTGTTAACATATGTTTCTTTAATTTTATTTGGTCTGTCATGGTTTTTAAAAATACTCTGTTATCAATATATCTGTACTTGATATGCTCAACGCCTATCGAAATAATTTAATAATCATATGTTAACAAAAGTAACCAAGTAATCTATGTCTTAATAGTTGTATGTTTCTGTTTGTGGAGCTTTTCTTCCTGGGTCTCCACTGTAAATGGGCTACTGGCCCAGTCAGACTCTACCCGGTTAACAAATGTAAATAAAACTCATAAAACTAGTAACATCACCCATTGGTCTGAACTGAATTTTATGCTCAAAGTAAAACACTGAATTGATTTTGAATGAAACTACTCCACTTTAATCAAGCATCTTTTCTTTGTATTCTCACTAGCATGACTAGGCTTCACAATCTGTTGCTGCCATCTGAAACTCCCTGGCTTGGTACTGCAGAAAGTACTTCCTGTCTTTGCAATTTCTTTAATACATGCTCCACAGATATTACTAAAACAGTATACGAGAACCATTTAAGTTAAATCAAATATTAGTAAATTGTACTTGTGTGTGCTACTTCAAACTTCCAAATACACTTTTCATACAGTAACATATAATACATCGGACTGTGAGCTCCTAGCTCTGTATTATTATGTCCTGTTACAATATATCTTCTGTTGAAAGAGCATCCCTATACATCTGGTGTTGTAATAGCATACTACGGCATTCTCACAGATGTGTTCCATTAGTATGGTGGTGATACAGCAGTCAAAAGTTAGCTGGATCATGTATACGCTCCAAGAACCTACCATTCCCAAAAACGTGACAGGTGAGACTACTGTACTGACCTCAGCTGTCATACAAACTCCACATTTTACCATGTGTAAATGCAGCAAATCTAACCATATGGTGTCTTATAGTGACTTTTGAGATCTCCACCACCGTAACAGGTACAAGCATGCAAAATCTGAAGGCAATGCTACTCAATGCTAGAAGTCTAAACCTCAAAATGCACTCTCTCGAGGCACTCCTAAAAATGGAGAACATCGATATCTATGCAGTAACTGAGACCTGGTTCAAGGCTCCAGAGAGCACCCCTGCAATACCAGGCTACAACTCTTACCACACTTTTCGGCCACCAAACCAGGACCGAAACACTAAAGGTGGAGGAGTGTCAATATTCACCAAGGATATTCACACCACCAGGCTAGTTGGCCAACACAATGTGTCTGAAATTCTCCAAGTGCAACTAACACTAGGTAAGACTGCAATCCAAATTGTAGCTTGCTACAGATCCCCCACCATACCCCAATATTCTCACTACACCTTTCTAAACATACTGGAAAATATTAAGATAGAACCAAACACCCTAATACTGGGTGATTTTAACTACCCTGCCATTAACTGGGAAAACTACTCATGTCCCAACACCTTTGCGCAAAGGTTCTTGGAATTCATAAATTCCAATGCCCTGGATCAACTAATCCATTGTCCCACCAGGGGCTCCAATATCCTAGACCTGGTCATTACCAACATGGGAAATCAATGCTCCATACCTATGGTTACCCCCTCGTTAGTCAGGTCTGACCATAAGCTAATCACCCTTAACATCAACATCCCACCCCCACCCCCCAGTAAAGAAACCACCATAAAAAACTTCTCCAAAGCCAACCTCATGCTACTCAAGTCAGAAGTGACAAACTTCATGACACCCATGCAGACGGGAACTGAAAGTTCAACTGCTGAATCCTACACTAAGGCACTGTACGAGCACATCCACTCATGCATGAATCGTGCCATCCCAAATAGAACCAAAATGCACTCATCCAAAAAAAGGAAGCCAATCTGGTGGTCCCCTGCCATAAACAAACTTTACAACAAAAGGAAGAAACCTTTGCAGAAAAGAGGAAAATCCCAGGATGCAAAATAACTCCCTTACTAGCCTCAGTAAGAAACTGAGATGCCTCATAAAATCCTCCAAAGCAAGTTACGAAAATAAAATTGCCAAAGATTCCAAAGACAACCACAAAGCATTCTATAACTATGTCAAGAATCTAAATGGCAATGCTCAGATCTGCTCTGAGCTAAAACAGAATGGCATTAAATATACTGATCTGAAGGATATTGCCAATATCCTGGCAGATCGATTCAGTGCCAACTTCACCCCCTAAATGGCCCATCTCAATACTGGAAGATTGCCAAATTCCAGTAATAACGGCCACACAGGTACAAAACGCACTCTCTAAAGCCAAGAATACAGCATCCATGGGACCAGATGACATCCCGGGCTGTGTACTACATGAACTACAATATGAACTGGCACCTCACCTAAGTGTCATGTTTAATCATAGCCTCACCTCAGGTTTCATGCCCACTGAGTGGCGCAGAGCTACAGTTATCCCAATCCACAAGGGGGGATCCACCTTGGATACCGGAAACTACCGTCCCATCAGTCTGACAAGCCTTATCTGCAAGGCCATGGAGCATATTATCATGGAACTTATAAACAAAGACATTGGCAACCTTCAAACACTGGACCCCACCCAGTTTGGGTTTGTGAAGGGCTGATCTTGTCTCCTGAACCTGATTGACTTCTTTGAATCAGTCTCCAGAGCCATGGACAAGGGTACGGTGGTCCACACAGCCTATCTAGATTTTGCCAAGGCCTTTGACACCATCCCCCCACTCTGGAATCATAGATAAACTTACTAAGTTGGGCATTAATCCCTATGTCACCCAATGGGTTGCTAAATGGCTTACTGATAGAACCCACACTGTAAAAGTAGCAGACTCCAAATCCAGCTGCAGACAAGTGACAAGTGGAGTACCTCAGGGTTCAGTCCTGGGGCCACTCTTGTTTGGCATCTACTTCTCTGAAGTACAGGTCAACACACTAAGGGACTCTGGCTAACAAAGTTTGCAGATGACTGCAAACTGGGAGCCATTATTGAATCCCCAAATGATGTGGATACTCTACAAAAGGGCCTTACAGAAACAGATGCTTGGTGCCAGAGCCATGGGCTCAAGCTCAATGCCAAGAAATGTATTGTTATCCCCTTTGGGAAAAAACATGTATCCATGAATTACCATATAGGTGGCAGTACACTAAACACAGAAAGTGTGGTAAGAGACTTAGGGACACAGGTGGACAGTGGTCTCACTTTCGATAATCACATCGCCACAACAGTCAGGAAATCCTTCTATGTGGCACACCTCATCACGAAGGGCTTTTCATCCAGAAAAAAGGAGGTCATTGTCCCACTGTACTCATCCCTCATTAGACCCCTTATAGAATACAATGCCCCATTTGGTATGTACCTCTCAAGACATCTGCAACAACTGGAAAGGCCTCAGAAATACCTCACTAAAAGAATCACAGGCCTAAAGCAGATGCCCTACGCTGACCGCCTTAAACTCCAGCTATACTCTGTCACATATAGTCTACTCAGAGGCGATCTCTGCTTAACATACAAGGCCATGTCAAACCCAGAGCTGTTGGACATGCTACACTTAAAGAAATCCCATTCCCTCAGAGCTACATGCTCCAGGGATCTAAACCTTGTCATCACAATAAACAAAATATGCTGGAGGGATAGGTTCCTGACCCAGAGACTCCCCAGACTCTGGAATAGATTGCCCATACATGTCAAGCAGAGTGCCTCTTTGGACCTCTTCAAGAGGAACCTTGATGATTGGATGGGAGAAAGGAAATTCACCCCAGGGATCACGTCAGTCGTCCTGCTAGACAGGGGCCCAGGAAAGTAAATAATGTGGGAAGAAATAGCCAGGGAATTGTTATGGCTAGGCTTGTATAGGCCCCTAGGGCTGATAGCCTAGTACCAACCTATGAACCTTCATGTTTGAAGACTGTGCATTGGCAGTCAACTGCAAACATTGTATCTCCTGTTTTCCTTTGTGTTTTAAATGTGTGTGTCAGCTGTTAAACGCATTTTCACACATACTGATCATTGGACATTCTGATGAATATTAGTGTAAGCTTTAAGGGAGCTATTAGGGGTGTAGAACATCAGAGGCAAGTATCACATATGACCGTGAGCAAAGAGTACCTGTGGCTGTGACTGCATCAGAGGCGAGTAGCATACATGACCATGAATGCAAATTACCTGCGGCTGTGACTACATCCGAGGTAGTAGCATACATGACCATGAGCACAGAGTACCTGTGGCTGTGACTGCATCTGAGGTGAGTAGCATACATGACCATGAGCACAGAGTACCTGTGGCTGGGACTATATCCCACTGTATGACTGAGCTATATAGCTAACTAGCAACACAGAAAGTGTCACAGTGGTGGAATGTGTAATGTGGTGCTTAATATCTTTCCTGTCGAACAGAATAACTGCCTGCTATGTGATTAAAATATTTTTTAACCTACATTTTGGTAACCATCACCTCCCTGTGACCTACTGGCCCAGTCAATTCTTATGGGGTGAGAGCTGTTCCTAGACTATTAATTTATATGTGGAGCAAGCCGATTATGGAGCCATTCATCTTCACAGCTATTAAGGCATTTTTTATTAATGCAGCTTAACCCCACTTCATGATAATGCCAAGGACATCAATGTCACAGGGGAGGTGTAGCTTGTGCTACTGTAACAGAGGCATGCTTGCTCTCTGACATGCCTCTGCAAGGGCTACCCAGTACGTTTTATGTGCCCACCCATGGCGGTACCACTTGAGCATGTCCTCCGGAAAGTGGCCTGTACCACTTCCCTGGAATGCCAGGTAACCACAAGAGTGTGTCGATGCAAGCTGCAGAGCTCTCTCCCACCCATCTCCAGCTCTTCCAGCTTCCAAAGATGCTAATCAACATACAGTCAATCAGGGTCGCAATCAGGGCTTTACCCCTGAGTGCCACAAAAATGAAGGCTTATGGTTGATGTAGGTATGCAATGTTTCCCCAGGACATCTCATGCAGTATGTACCTCACAAGACATCTGCAACAGCTGGAAAGGCCGCAGAAATAACTCACTAAAAGAATCACAGGCCTAAAGCAGATGCCGTATGCTGACCATCTAAAAAAACTCCAGCTATACTCTGTGGCATATTGTCTACTCAGAGGCGATCTCTGCTTAACATACAAGACCCTGAGCTGTTGGATATGCTCCACTTAAAGGAATCCCAATCTCTCAGAGCCACACACTCCAGGGATCTAAACCTTGTCATCACAATGAACAAAACATGCTGGAGGGATAGGTTCCTGACCTAGAGACTCCCCATACTCTGCAATAGACTGCCCATACATGTCAAGCAGAGTGCCTCCTTGGCCATCTTCAAAAGGAACCTTGATGATTGGATGGGAGATGGGAAATTCACCACTGGGATCATGTCAGTCGCCCTGCTAGACAGGGGTCCAGGGAAGTAAATACTGTGGGAAGAAATATCCAGGGAATTGTTATGGCTAGGCTTGTATAGGCCCTAGGGCCGATAGCCTAGTACCAAACTATGAACCTATGTACCACTGCTGTATAATAGCCCTATGCCATCCCTACACCGCATTATGTGCAGTGACATGCTGCTCAGGGTTGCAGTTTGAAAGTATTTTGCATTCTTCTGGTGCAGTACAAGGAAAAAAAAAACAACACATACTATATTTATCAGTTGCTGACTCATAACATTGTACAATACCTTTTGCCCAAGGAAAGGCCCTGCACAGAGTCTAAACCATCTCCGAATCCTTACTGAAATATATCTGTGGCTTATTCTCTTGTGTTTTTCCCCTTGTTTGAATGGATTGCCTTGAGAATAGGGTATGTTTCCAATGAATTGATTCAGTACATTTTATAAAGTAAAGATCAGTGGGATGTCCAGCATGATCATCTAAACTCAAAACCGCATCTCATGCTGCTTATGAGACAGAAAGTTTCATAATAATGTACTATTAGAAATGGCCTACAAATGCTTAGAGAATGGGCTTACTGTACATCAGGACCTTGATTAGAGAACAAGCATTCTCCAACAGGGTATTGCTGTACAAGTAATGCCCAACAAAAAACATGTTCGTCACTTCACAGCAGCATATAAAGTCACTGTGGAGCTCGGACTGAGAAAATGGAACGACCTTATGTTTGCTAAGCAGCCCTTCTGCTCTTTATCGAGTGTAAAATAAAAAAAAAATGCGTGCTTGTTTGTGAAAGTGCGTGTGTGCATGTGAGAGAGAGATCAGTTGAGCTACCATTTTACACTCGCTAAGCAGCGCTTTTGCTGCTTAGCGAGTGTAAAATAAAATAAAAGTAAAATAAAAAAGTGTGTGTATGTGTTAGTATGTGCAAGTGTATGCCTGTATGAGAGAAAGACTGGTTAATCTACTATTTTACACTGGCTAAGCAGCGCTTCTGCTGTTTAGTGAGTGTAAAATAAAAAGTAAGTGTGTGTGTGTGTGTGTGTGTGTGTGTGTGTGTGTGTGTGTGTGTGTGTGTGTGTGTGTGTGTGTGTGTGTGTGTGTGTGTGCGTGTGTGTGTGTAAGATCTTCGCATCCCTCTTGACCATAACTCTTGGCTCAAGAAATCTAGACACAACCATAAATAATGAGGAAACAAAGGGCTAAAAACAGGGATGGATTTTAAATATTGGTCTTATAAACTTAGAAAGTTGCTAGAACAACAGGGATTTCATTAGCATTCATTTTTTTCTGAAACAGAGGTGTGTGTGTGAGATGATTACCAGCAGCAGCGAAGAGGTTTACAAACCTCTGCACCTTTCAGCTGAAGAAATCTGGATAAAGCCTAAAATAAAGGGGGAACAAAGACTCTAAAATAGAAAATTATTGCTTGTATAAAATTACAAAGCTGCTAAAGTAAAGGATTTAAGTTAGCATGAATTTTCTGAAGGAAAAAAGTCTGAAGCTCAAATGTATGTCATTATTATCTCCATTGACCACCAACCATACGATTTACGAAGGGACCAAAAATAAAGCAAATAACTTGGTTATTTTTTAAATGTTACATTTTAGCTGTAAAGTGCTTTCTCCAACACCATTAACAAACTACAGCAAGTTTGAAACATTTGGCGGTGGAACTACTTTACATCAAAATATACTAAAAAATATATAGTAGTAATATAAACATGCGCACACACACGCACACACACACGCACACACACACACATGCACGCACACACACATGCACGCACACGCGCGCAAAACACAACAATTTTTACAGCAAGCCCCATTCTCTAAGCGCAATAATGCCCTTCAGGATATGTGTGGGCAGGCACTGATTACACATCAACACACGCCCTGTTGGGCATTATTGCTTGCTTGTAAAGTGCAAATCCAAGCAAGGCTGTTGAGATACTCAAACATATGAAATGAAAATGATTAAAAAATATATTGAGTTTCATCTACCATTTTGCTTGGACTTTGGTGACACCGTTTTTGCTTTCTCCATGACATCCTGGAAATCCTGAAGCATTTTCTTATTAAATATTACAACACGGATTAACTTGACGGATGGATTCGAGCAGTCTTTTACAAAATTATCTATTGCGTCCATCATGGCCTGGGCTACTTCTTTAGGACTGTATTGTTTGCTTCCTGAAAAAAAATATAAGTGAAAATTATTATTGTTGTTGCATTAGCAACTCAAACTGCTAGGACAGCATAATGTGCTGCAGCTAAACTGCAGCTTATCTATACAACTACAACAATTAGCTGACAACAACCTTTATATAAAACTACAAAAATTGGCTGACAACAGCAGTTTTTTTTCTTGACTAGTGGGATTCTAAACATTCCAAACTGAGTTTTACATAAACAATTGCATCAACAATAATGAAGCCAACAAATACTAAATTAATAATTCTAGAATTCTTAGTCTTTTGACTTTTCCCTGTTAGGGGTCGCTACAGTGGAAATCCCGTCCGCTAATGATTGGCAGTTGATTTTTACGGTGCCGAGTTGCCAGCACGATGCCCAACCTTCAAAGAACACACCTACCTGCATGCTTTTTTTTTGTTTTTTTAACATCACTCGACCATGGGGAGGACATGCAGACTCCACACAGAAGGTGCTCCAGCCGAGAATCAAACGGGAGAACCTCTTGCTGTGAGGCGACAACACTAACCGCTGTACCACCACGACCTCTAATTTTAGAATTCTTAGTAACTATTGTAAATTAACTGGTAGTTCTAGAATGTACTGCTACTTGTAACACAGCAAAATAACTGTCCAATGAAGAACAGCTTATGGCACAATCTGAAAGTTATTACAACCTGCCAAGAATACTAATGCTGCAGAGAAAGCAATACTTAGCACGGGCATGTGCAATACAGCCTTAAAAGGAGCACAGTTCCACTTCTTGCAGTAACAAAGTGATGTAGCAATCATCTACTTTCTGTGGTAATGTCACTTTATCAGGACTGCTGACTCTTTACAATATTGTTACAAATATAAAATTACACTGGAAATGAATTTCTGGATATAATCTCCAAGGAACAAGCAATGAAATACATTTATTCAACTTGCAACTGTGTAGGTGGGTTAGCTCATAAGGACCATTTTCATGCATGACCTAGGAAGTATGACGTGAGCATGTCCAGCAGAGGACTGGCTTAATCATGGAAATGAGTTACTGTCAAAGTGGTTCATTAAAATATTCCATTTCCATACAAGTATGGACTCTCTACTCAAGATGTAGGATCAGGACTTCCCTGCTTGTTCATGTACCATACTATTGCCATACTTCTTACTTAAAAGCAAGAACATTGTGTGGAAAAATGGCCCTAAAGCTAGTATCACTCATCTTCAGCACACTTATGTGCAGATTGTATTCTTGTTGTGACCATAACTCTTGGACTGTTCTTCCTTGACAGTGCCCCCTAAACCATGTTTTGAGGCACAGATAATGACAGTCACTGTCAGCCAGTCCCAGGTTGTTTACACTTCCCCAGCAAAGATGAGTCCTGTAAGATTTGGAGATCCTTCCCAAATAAGTGATATTGTTCAGTGTCTTACACTACTAAGTTTGGGGGATCCACTGAAAACTCTTGTAGAAAGTGGTGTGAAGTACAAAAAAGTGGTGGCCACCATATATCCTAGTGTTCTGAGAAATAAGAATGCTGGTACTGAGCTTTTTCTTCGAATAGCATTAATTTTTCTTTGGGTAGACAGAGTTCTGCCTTGAGGTAATCTGATCCTGTAAGTGGCACTGCCTAGTTTGTACCCTAAATTGTGAGGACTTCACCTGTGACTTCAGTGTTCTTATTTCAGTCCCAAGAAATGATGGTGATCAGTTGGGAGCTCCCTGCTTTCAGCAAGCACTCCTGCATTGGCTTGGTTGATTGACAACTGTCTACATAGGGAAATAAATTTATTCTTGCAGTCTCTGGTTTGCTGCCACTATGGCCATAGATTTGGTGAGCACTTGGGGGGCTGTGGTAAGACCATATAGAAGATCCTGAAAATGATCATGACTCCTACCCATAGGTGTACAATCAGTCTTTACTCATTGGCTATTTTAATATGCAAGTAAGCATCCTAGTGGTCTAGAGAGCACATCCAATCCTCCCTCAGCTAGGCAAAGTACAGTTGTTTGCACGGAAACTTGAAACCATCCAGAAAACAATTCTGACGATGCAAAACTAAAGTCTAAAATGGTTTGGAGGTTCTTATTTTATTAGGACCAAAAAGAATCATAAATACTTCTCATATTTATGTACTTGTGAAATTTGTTGAATGCCTCCTTTTTGAAGAAGGTTCACAAATTGTTAAACAGCCTTTGACTGGGTGGCATGTCAGTTAATAAAAAGGACAGTGGCCTGGGTGAGGTTGGAAAGGATTTTTTGTAGCCTAATCTATTCGCCCTGTATGGCCTGCTACAAAAGTAAATGGAGGGACAGATGACCCCCAACTGGTAGGAGACTGGAACAGTCAGGGAAGCCTTAAAGGGTCCAGCTGGCACTGCAAATGCAAACCTATTACTCTAATTGTGTGTGCATTTTTCTGGGCATTTAATTTTTAATGAACCACAGAGATATTAGCTCCTTCTAGATTGCTGCTAGGAGATCTGCTTCAATCATATATATTCATAAGCCTTTTCTGGTTGCAGGCAAAGGTTCTTTGTGGCACCTTACAGCACACACCTCCAGAACAGTGAGGGTATGGCTATTCTGTCTCTCTCTCTCTGTCTCTCTATGGGAGATTCTCTTTAAAATGCAGCTCAGAAAGGTTGAAACCATTAAAAGAAGCATTTAAAAAGGTTTACTATCAAAATATGGAAAGTCATAATATTTTTTAATGCAATCATCGAATGGTAATGTTGACTTCCATAATGCTGGAAAGCAGGAATGTCAAAAATGAGTACTGCAGTGATTTACATTCGAAGAGAGTTCACTACAGCTATTTACTAGGCTATCGGCCCAAGGGCCTAAGTAAGCCTAGCCAACAAGGTTCCCTGGCTTATGCCACCCAAGAAAGTCAATTTCCTGTGCCCCTGTTGAGCAGAGCCACAGAAGTGATCCCCGGGGTGTATTTCCTATTTCCCATCCACTCATCAAGATTTTTCTTGAGTGCTAATGAGGAGCTTTGCTTGACATAGATGGGTAGCTTGTTCCAGAGTATAGGAAGTCTCTGGAACAGTAATCTAACCCTCCAGCATGTCCTATTTATTGTGGTGACAAGGTTTAGGTCCCTAGAGCGTGTAGCTCAGAGGGATTGGGATTTCTTAAGGTGTAGTATGTCAAACAGCTCTGGGTTTAACATAGGTTTATATGTTAGGCAGAGATCTCCTCAGAGTAGGTGATATGCTACAGAGTAAAGCTGGAGTTTTTTGAGATGGTCACTGTATGAGAACCTGGACAAGAACCCTTTTGTGATGAGGTGTGCCATGCAGAAGGACTTCCTGATTACTATGGTGATGTGATTATCAAAGGAGAGACTACTGTCCACCTGGGTCCCAAGATCTCATGACACATTCAGCGTTAAGTAGACTGCCGTTTATGTGGTAGTTCATGGGTACAGAGTTTTTACCAAAGGGGATGACGATGCACTTTTTGGCATTGAGCTTGAGGCCATGCCTCTGACACCAGACATCTGTCTCAGTGAGGCCCTTCTGTAGGATGTCCACAACATTTGGGGACTCTACTATGGCTCCTAGTTTGCAGTCATCTGTGAACTTCATTAGCCACAGGCCTTCTGTGTTAGCCTGTACTTCAGAGAAGTAGATACCAAACAGGAGAGGTCCCAGGACTGAACACTGTGGTACTCCACTTGTCACTGGTTTGAAGTCAGATTTAGAGTCTGCAACTTTTACAGTGTGGGTTCTGTCAGTGAGCCAGTTGGCAACCCATCTTGTGAAAACCTTAAGTTAGGTAATACTGGTTTGGAATGTTTCAGTTCGCAACTCTAGCATTTTAGAAAAAGAACATCTGACAACATCATTTCCGAGCAAGTGCCATTCCTTTTTTTGATAGTAAACCTTTAAAAAACTCAGTAAAATCCATCATTTGGAACCTGTACACAGCTACTTGATAACCTGATTAATACACCTACTGCACATTTCACAAGATGTATGGAAAGATTTGAACAGTGAAGTCATTGTAGTTCCCTTGGGGCATCATTTGTGTCTAAGCATTCCTGATCTTCTGGAAATCATTCCAGTAACGTTTGGACTTCATCTGCAATATCCTGTTGGAACCTCATCATGTGACAAGGGATGCATCTTGACAAAAGATTCATGTGAATAGATCAACACCACTATCCTCAAAAGCAAAAACTCCAAAAATGTTTCACTGAAAGCACTTTTGGTGAAACCTGGAGTATTTTTTTTTGCAAGAGGAAAGCTCCCCTTCTTCTTTCAGCTTTTCCTGGTTAGGCGTCACCAAAGTGGATCACCTGTCTGCTCATGATGGGCAGTAGAGTTTTACGGTGTTGAGTTGCCAGCCCGGCACCCAACCTTCCACTGAAGGCACACACATGCATGCACTCACGCCTAAGGCCAGTTTAGTGTGTCCAATCAACCTACAGCATGTCTTTGGGATGTGGGAGGAAACTCACACGACCACAGGGAGGACATGTAGACTCCGCACAGAAGGCACCCCAGCCAAGGATCAAACCAGAGAACCTCTTGTTGTGAGGCGACAATGCTAACTGCTGTACCACCATGGCCGCCCTAAGAGGAAAGGACCCCTACAACTCCCAAATATAAATATACCTACTTTGATGCTGTACAACAGTGGAGGAAAAGGAATATTCCACTACTGGCAAAAGTGCTTTAAAAAATCATCATCATGAACCCCCTTTTTCTCCTTTTCTACAAGGGGTCGGGGTATCATGTTAACTATCACCATCTCTCTCTATTCAGTACCACACTCCTGCCTTCTTCAACACTCATGCCTGACTGTCACAGATCTTCTCTAACACAATCCATTTCCCTATTTGCTGGATGCCCTTGTTTCCTGTTGTCTTCATCCTGTCAGTCTCAAATCTTCTTCACCAGACTGTCTTCTGCTTTTCTACATGTGCCCGAACCACTGTACTCTTTTATCTTTGATTTTTTTTTGCAATTAGAGCTACTTTGTCTTCTGTTTTTATGCCCTAACTTCTTTGTCTGCCCCCACAGTGTGCATCCTACTATCTGTCTCAGGTACTTGATTTCCATCACCTCTCGTTTTCTCGACTACTCTATCTTTACTGCCCGGGTTTCTGTACCATACAAAAATACTGGTTGCACCATTGTTTTGTACACCTTACTTTTAAGCTTCCTTTGCATTTTTCGGTCAGACACTACACCTAACACTATGCTAGTTGGCTGCATTCCCTCTAATTCTAGCTTTGACCTCTTCATTCAGACTTTACTTCTCCTCAGCTATTCCTCACAGATACTTGAAACTGTTAACCTGTTCCACTATCTTCCTTCTATCTCAATTCTCAGCTTCTTCTGATTTCCCCAATTTGTTGCTATTACACGGTCTTATCTGTACTCGGTTTCATCCATGTGCCTTCAGTTTTACATTCCATTCCCCTATCCTTTGTGCTGAAATTCTTGCTCAGAGTTGGCCCGTAATGCCACATTGTGTGCATACAGCCTGCATACAGCAACGTTGCTTATATGTCCCCTCCGACCTGTTAATGTAATTCATCACCAGTATGAACAGCAGAGGGCTCAGAACTGAACCCTGATGCACGTCCACTTTCACTGGAAATCCCTCTAAGACCAAACAGTGTTAGTATTTGAATCACTGGATCTTTGTACATAGACTGCACTAATTTTACCAATATTTCTGGGACGTCGAACCACCACAGGACTACCCAAATCAGCTTTATTGAGACCTTGACTCTCTCCTCATCTCTAGATTCTTCTCAGCTGTCGGTCTCTAGCAAACATCGAGTCAGTTGTGCTACATCCTGATCTGAATCCAAACTGCTCATCTCCCATCTTACTTTCTACTACTCTGTGTATCCCTTTATCAATCACCCTCTCTAGAACTTTCATACAATGTGACAGGAGTTTGATACCTCTGCACTTTCCACAGTTGTGGATATCCCCTTTGTTCTTGTACAATGACACAAGTATGCTTCTCTCTCCACACTGCTATGAATACCCTCAGGAGCCATTTCTCCATCTCACCCAACATCTTTATCGATATCTGCTGTGACCTCATCTAAGTCTGATGCTTTGAGTGACTTCATTTTTTCTTAGTGCTGTTCTTACTACTTCTAGGATGTGCTCCTTTTCTCTCATTATAGGCTGTATCTGGGGTACTACAACTTCTGTGGGGCTTTCTTCATTCAGAAGCTATTGGAAGTACTCCTTCCATCTGTATTGATGTCCTGTGGACTGGTGAGCAGGTTGTCACTGGTATCCCTTATGAAGGGTGCCCAACTATCTTATTATTTATTTATTTTACATTTGTTAACCGGGTAGAGCCCGGCTGGGCAAGTAGCATTTTCAGCAGAGACCTGGGGAGAAAAGCTCCATAACAATAGTACAAAAAAGATTACAAAAAATTTTTTTTTTTACAAACAATATACAAGACAGCTTAATAGTTGCCAACAATCTCAATTTACAAAAAGGGAATGTAAAACAGAAAAACATTACATTTCCTAAGCCTTACTACAGACAGTAATATGAAACTCATTAGATATACAACTAAAATAAACCATTGTGGTATTTTCATTTGGTAGAAGGCAAGGAGAAGATAGCAGAAAAGAAACATTTAATTAAGGGGCATGAGAAACTAGCCAGGAGTTATTACAGGAACATTTCTATTGTTGAGTAAGGTATTTCTTTAGGAGTTGTTTGAAGCTATGACTATCTGTGTTTTTTAGGACATTCTGGGATAATAGGTTCAACTGTTTGGCTACTTTGAAGGAGAAGCAAGAGTCACCAAAGTAATTATGGGACTTAGTTACATTAAGTATAAGATTATCAGATGATCTAAGGGCCCTGGAGTTGGTATTTAGTTGCACTGGGTTGGAGAGTACAGGGCAGTTTTTAGGTTTGTGGATAATGGAGTGAGCAGTGGTGAGCTGATTGAGTGATAACGGATTGGGAAATTCAAGCCAGTGTAGTGTTTGAACAGCAAGGCAGTGATGGGTCCTGTTTGGTATATTAGCAGCAAATTTTGCTATTTTGTTATAGCAGGAATCAAGTAGATGTAAATCAGGTTAGTGAAAAGTTGAAAATAGTAGAGAGTAGATAGGAGGTGGGATCTGGCTGTGGCTAGTCTGGCATTCTGAGTAAGGCTCTATACAGTGCACCAAGTTTGATGTGAACTTTTTAAATTGAGAGAGATATGTGTTTACTGAATGTTAGGTTGTTGTCTATTGTGACACCAAGTAGTTCTGTTTGGTTAACTGGTTCTATTATAATGCCATTAGTGGAGTAGATGGAGAGAGGAGGTGGTTTTGCTTTGGATTTCCTGTTGGAGATCATCATTAATTTTGTTTTGTTTGGGTTTAGGATGAGCTGTAGTTCATTTAGGTAATTTTCAATATCTAGAAATGACTTGCAATTTATCTTGGAGTTTTTGGGATGTGGGAGCAGAGCAAATAAGAGTAGCATTTCAGCATACTAAATGATAAGAAGCAGATTTATTGGCAGTGTTTAGACTATTAATGAATATAATAAGGAGAGGGCCAAGGATGGAACCCTGAAGAACCCCAATGGAGACTGGGAGGAGTATGGAGAGTTTATTACCCCATTTAGTTGCCTGTTGTTGATTAGTAAGGTAGCTAAAGAACCAGTTCAGTGCTATAGAGCTGAGGTTAAAGGAAGCTAGAGTGTTGAGTAGTAGTTGGTGGGATACCATACCAAAAGCTTTCGGACATATCAAGGAATATAGTATAAACTAGTTGTCCATTGTTTCTGAGGAGGTTGATGTAGTTAGTGAAACTTATGAGGGCTATGGAGGTACTGTGTTTTGGATGGAAGCTGTGCTGTGAACTAGATAAGAGGTTATTTGTAGTGAGGTGGTCTAGGGGTTGCTTATGGATAGATTTCTCTAAGAGTTTGGCTAGGGTAGAGCGAATGGCAACAGGCCAATAATTAGAGAGATCTTCAGATGGGTCTCCCTTCTGGAGGAGTATGATTTGGGGTATTTTCCATAATATGAGGACATATTGTTCTGTGGATAGATCAACTGATTAGGACAGATACGGGATAGGCGATGGAGCTTGCAGCAGTTTTTAAGAAGTCCTAAGGGAGTTGGTCAGCTGCTAGACAGGCAGGGGCTTTAGTTTTGATGGGAGTTTTTTAAATAGAAGATGTTTTTATGGGTATAAAAAGAGAAGTAGCTGGGTTTAGAGTTAGTGGAAGTAGGCACTGTAAGGGGTTAGTTAGATTTGTTGTTGTTTAAAAGTGAGCTGATAGTTATGATTAAATGAGAGTTAAACTGGGATGCTAAGCATTCAGTGCTATTTGTTGTAGACGGTGCAGGGGTAGAGGTTTTGCCAGGGTTGAGGAAGTAGTTAATGTTTTGCCAACATTTTTATGGGTTATTTATGTGACTTTGCTGACAGGCTAGAAAATAAGATTTTTTTTGCGAGATACTTGCTTCTTGTTTGTTTGTAAGAGGTGAAGATTTCTAAGGATTTTGGAGGTTTGATAAGCAGCCCAGGCTCTATGCCTTTGTTTAATGAGAGATTTAGCATCATAGGTTTTTGACTTTGGAACAAAGCTATTATGGATGCTGAGGAAGGTATCATTCAAATATTGTACAGCTTGGTCTAGGTGGAGCGATTTTAGAGGCGACCAGTTGCAGTTTTGAAGTAGGGAATTTAAGATGGTAGGGGAAAAATTTATTTTGTTGCGTATGTGTTTGAAAATGGCCTTATAGGGGGGAGTGAATGTTTTTCCTTAGTAGAAAAGTAGGGGAGTGATCACCGAGAGAATCAGGGAGGCACCCAGCCTGGTGGGCAAAGCTGGGCTTATTAGTTAGTATCCAGTCTAGAATAGATTCTTTCTTAGTGTGGTTATTGATTCTAGTGGGGAAGTTTATAGTTTGGGTGAAATTGAATAGATTGATAAAATTGGAGGGGTTGATCACTGTAGTTTCTTGGTTGAAAGTAGAGGATGCCCAAGATAGGAGACACTCAATGGTAGGTAGATTATTTCCTGGTGGTAGGTATGAAGCAATAATTATGATGATTTTATCTGGATTTACTTGAAATTGGGTGGTTAGAGTTTCTGCTTCTGATAGATCTGGGGGAGTACAGATTAATTGTTCAATTTTGGGGACATTTTTACACATGATGGCAATGCCTCTACCATGCTTGTTCAGCCTATCTTGTTTAATAACATTATCATCAGTGGTAAGAATTTCCTCATCTTTAATGTGTGGTTATAGTACCATGTCTCGGTAATAATTACTATATCAAAAGTGTAGGTAGCTATGGCTGCATGAAATTCACTAGTTTTCTTTTTTTTGTGATACTTCTGAGGTTAAAATTAGTTATGAGTAAGTCTGATTTGGAATTTTTTAGGGGAGGAAGATGGAGGGTAGTATTAGCAGGTGTTATAGATGTTACTGGGTGGGGTGGGAGTAGCTGCATGGGTCATGGCTTAGGATGTATGTCAGCTTGGAGTTTGATTTCTGTTAGTGAATGTAGAAGAGGAGAGAGTTTTGTGCTTGGATATTAGTCGAAAGAAATCTAGATAAGGAGGAGGGCTGGGTGTATGGACATATTTATAGTGGAAGAGTAATACATTACAGTTAGTGTAGAGGTTAGAACAGATGTGAAAATGGATATTTGACTTTGTATGGTATGTAATACTGGGAGTGTAGGAGATGGGTAGTGTGCTATGTTTGATGTGATGAAGGTAGTGGAGCAGGAGGCTAGGTAGAGGGTAATGAGTAGGAGAGAGTTGCTCAAAAGAGTGGTGATAACTGTCATGGAGAAATAGTAGGGAAATAGGAGAAAAAAATATAAGTGGGTTGGGTGTATGCAGTTTGGTAGAGAGAGAAATGTAGTGATAAAGTGTGGTGTGGTAGGGGGAAACAGTGTTATGTGAGGGATGAAATAATGGTTAGTGAGGTGGGAGGGGAGAAGGTGAAAGAAATTGATTGTGGGTGTACTGGATGTGGTATTTGCAAGTTACAGGATAATGAGTTAGAAAGTTGCGGTTTAGTTTAATACGTTTAAGGAAAGTGAGGGTGGGTGATGGGGGTAGGGCAGGAGTGGATCATCTTTATCTTTCTGTATTTATCTTGCAACATGATATAATTTCTTTATGCCATCTACTGAGCCACTTTCCAGAAGCTGGTAGAATGGCTCTGATGCCCTATTCATTGCTACTGCAACTCTTTTCTTAGTTAGCCAACCAGTTAGCCTGGTCTATCTTTTCTATCTTCCACTTTTTCCTGCACTCCTGTTTCCTCTTGATGACTTCCTGGGGTTCTGTATTCCACTACCAGCTTCTCTTCTGTACCTTATTTCCATACCTGGCTCAGCCACATATCTGTTCTATAGTCCTCACACATGCTGTTTTGAGATGCTGCCATTCATCTTCAACTTCACACGTTTCCTCTGTATGTTGAGGTGCTACAGCCCTGAGTAATTCTTTGAACTGTTGTGCTTTCTTTCCAGTCAACTTCTCTGTTGACCCTAGAGCCTCCTCTGACCACTGCTTGCAGCTGATTGTGGCAACCAGTGGTTTATGCTGTCAGCCAAATGTTTCACTGGGGATGACTTTGCAATAGCTTATTCCTTTCCTTACTCGGAGGAAGTTTACCAGAGTTGCATGCAGGCTACTCTTGTATGTGATCTTATGACCATCTCTTTCTATGCCATATGTTGTCTACTATCAAGCCGTTTGCCAGAGAGAAGTCTAGAATGATCTGTCCTTTACTCCTGTTGCCCTGACCATATGGACCTAGGCAGCCCTCATATCCTGTTCTGTCTTATCCATATATTTATTTATTTAACATTTATTAACTGGGAAAGTCCAACTTAGAACAAAGCCAATTTTCAGTGGAGGCCCAGGTAGAAATGCTCCAAATGCATATCTTTGTAACGTGGGAGGAAACCCACATGAATGCAGGGAGGATATGAAGACTCCGCACAGAAGGCACCCCAGCCAAGAATCGAACCAGAGAACCTCTTGGTGTGAGGTGACAATGCTACCACTGCGCCATCCAAGGATATGTGCATTAAAGTCATTCATTATCAACACCAATTCATGTTGTCCTGCTTTATCTAGCTGGTCCTGCAACTGCTGTCTCAATGTACTCTTCTCTTCAATATCACAACCCTGTTGTGGGGCAGGCAGCTCTCATTAGGCTTGAGTTTGATTGCCATGGGTATGTCAGCCTTCTGAAGCCTCTCTCTCACCACAATTTCACCACCATTTTTAGCCTGTTCTTCTCCTGAGTAGTAGATTCTGGATTGCAAGCTAAGCAGCTTTGCTGCATTGCCCTTCCATCTTGTCTGTTGGATACATAGGATGTCTAACCTCCTCCATACAATCAAATCATCCACTTCCAAGCTACAGCCCGTCAGTGAACCCACAATGAGTGTAGCTATTCTTAGTTCATGTTTGGCAGGTTGAATGGTTTTCCATCCAGGTTTCTCTCAACAGAGCTATCCCAGGTAACCCATGCTGGGCAGCTTTACACCAGCCAGCAGTTTACTAACTCAGGGCTACTGGGCTTTATGGCAGGCACACACTGCCCAACAGGGGGAACCCCCCCCCCATAAACATGGGTCCCTGATGTAGGTTGGAGTAGGCTGGATCCTTAACCCAATCATCATCAGCAAATACCCATGCCCATTTGATGACATTAGTCAACATGACAAAATTACCAACAGCTATATTTTTTCCATAGTGGAGTGGCTAGCCCTGCCTTGGTGTGCAGTCTGTGTTCTGTGTTTTCTTATCTTGAGGATACTGTGCACCACAGTAAATGTCCAAAGCAGTTGGTTTATACAACTCTTCCTCATCTAGGGCACTATTGTAGTGTCTGAGCTGCTGCTCACAGCTCTAGTCACTGATGAGTTTGAGATGGAAACACTCAGCATTTTTTATGAGATGGGAGGAACCCCACAGAGACACAGGGAGAAAATCCAGTTGTGTACACGTACCTAAATGTAGATGTTCGAGTGTATTCACTGTTGCAGTCATTGCATTTGGGTTATCTGCTTGCAGGTAGCCCTCAGTCGGCCTGATTAACAAAGTCTTGGGTCCTGCGTCGGTTGCTGTCCCTTGTTCCATGATGTCAGGTCGTCAAGGGTATAAAACATGTAGCCGACGCCATTACATCAGTTTTTCTTGCCCCAGATGTCAGGTGCCCCCCTAATGGGAAGCAATTTAAATATAAAAGTACAATGATATACCTCCAACAAAAAAGCAAATACACCAAAAAGCTTTTAAGCATAGTAAAGGAAAGTAGAGGTATAACCAAAGGTTAGGGGGCTGGAGGGAGGGTAAGCAGGACTGCAACAGTGAATACACTCGAACATCTGCATTTATGGGAAGTGTAAACAACTGTACTATGTTCTTCGTGTTTCCCTGTTGCAGTCATTTCATTTGGATAGATTCCCAAAGCTATGGTTGGGAGGAGGAATTTAAATAGCATTAGGACCAGCTTATAAGGCCCTGCAAGACTGCAGTGGCAAAGCCAGCTCTGGATTTAGAGAAAATTGGCAAATGATAATGCTTGCTGAAAGTATGTACAGAACTCCAGGTAGCATCTTCTAGCATGTCCCTTGTAGGGACGCCTCTGAGAAAGGCTGTAGAGGTAGATGTAGCCCTGGTGGAGTGAGGTCTGAACCCCTGGGGGATAGGTTTTCCATGGTGCTTACAGCAGAAATTAATGCAATGGCCTATCCATTTATAAATGGTTTGCTTTGAAATAGCCTTCCCCTCTGCCCCTGCAACAAATTCCACCAGCAGTTCAGATTTCCTTTGAGGTTTAGTCCTGTCCAAGTAGAATCCAAGTTGTCTGTGCACATCTAAGGAATGCAGTATCCATTCCCCTTTGTTCTGTGGATTGGGAAAGAAGGTTGGCAAATTAATGGACTGATTAAGAGCCACACTGGATACCACCTTGGGCATGAAAGATGGATTGTGTTCATGAAATATGATGAAAGGCTCCACTGCCATATGGGCCCTTAATTCAGATACCCTTCTAGCTGAAGTGATTGCTAAAAGGAAAGCTGTTTTCCAAGAAAGAAATTTTATGTCCGCAGTAGCAGCTGGCTCGAAAGGAGGTAGAGTGAGTTTCTCCAAAACAAAGTTAAGGTCCCAGGCAGGGTTGGAGCTCTCCTGGGTGGTCTCAAATTTCTGGCCTCTCTGAGGAACTGCTTGAGCAGTGTATGAGAGAAGAGGGGAGGTTCTGTGTTATAATGAGCTGAAATGGCTGAGGCGTGGCTTTTAATGGAGGAAAAAGACAAGCCCTTGTGAAGCATCTCAGTTAAGTATTGTAAAATCTGAGGTAAATTGGGTGCTGCTGTGCTCATCCATTGAGATTGGTTCCAGGCACAGAATCTTTTCCATTTTTCAGCATACGATTTTCTAATACTAGGCCTCCTTGCCTCTAAAATGATATCCATCATAGGTTTACTGAAGGATGGTAAAGGAGAGATTAGGTAATTAGCCAGGCTGCAAAGTTCAGTGTTAGAAGCTGAGAGTGCATAATCTGGTTCTCCTGCTGGGACAACAGGGAAGGAGTCTGAGGCAGGTGCCATGAGGATAACCATGACACACTGCGCAGGAGGGGGTTCCAGTGTTGGCGTGGCCAGTCTGGAGCAATCAAAACCATTCTTGGTTTGTCCTGTTTGATTTTTAGTAGTACTTTGGAGAGCAGGGGGGGGGGGGGGCATAGACTGATAGATTTTTTCCAGCTGAAGGACAGAGCATCCACTTTCCAGGCTTGTTTGTGGGGAGTCCTTGTGCAAAATTTGTCCAATTGGCAGTTCTGGGGAGGGGCAAATAGGTCTACATCTGGGTTCCCCCATTTGCTTGTCAACATGTTGGAAATCCTTTGTTCCAGTTTCCACTCATGTGGGTCCATGAGGTTTCTGCTTAGTCCATCTGCTAGTGTATTTAATTTTCCTGGCAGGAATTGAGCTTGTAGGTGCACTTGGTAGCTCAAGGCTGTGGTTCCACAATGCCATGGCTAGTCTGCAGAGGGGGTAAGAATGTGTACCCCCCCTGCTTGTTTATGTACCACATAACAGTGGTGTTGTCCATCTTTACCATTAGTTGTCCTGGAAGAATCTGGTCCTTGAAGGCTGTCAGAGCATTCTGTACAGCTAACATTTCTTTCCGATTGATATGCAGGTGCATTTGATTTGGGTTCCATTTGCCCTGAATGCACTTCCCTGCCAGGTGAACCCCCCCATGCATAGTCTGATGTGTCTGCTGTTAGGGTTTGGGTGGCAGGGGGTGGTGTGAAAGGTAGTCCCTTGTTTTGGTGGCAGGCCTCTGCACACCAAAGGAACTCTAGATGTAGGCAAGGTATGATAGGAATCATTGCTTCTAGATCCTGGGAATGTTGACACCGTAGGCTTTTTAGATACCACTATAGTTTCCTCATATGCAGTCTTGTATATAGAATTAGAAGAATGCAGGAGGCCATGAACCCCAAGGCTTGCAGTATTTGTATTGCAGATAGCAGGGTTTTTGTGGCCACTTGTTTGAAGTAGGTTGTCAAATGAATTTGTTTTTCTGGCGTGAGGTATGTCATCTGGGAAGTTGTATTCAAGCTTGCTCCTAGGAATATAATTTTCTGACAGGGTACCAGGTGAGAATTATTTTTGTTTATGGTGTACCCCAGACAGGTTAGAACCCTTTGTACAAAGGCCAGATGATTCAAAAGTATGTCCGGGCTTTCTGCCTGAATTAGACAATAGTCCAGGTATGGGTATATCTGAATATTTGTTTGCCTGCAAAATGCAATAACTGGAGCTAGGGCACAGTAGATAAGCCAAAGGGCAATGCAGAGAACTGATAGTGCGTGTAGTCTGCTTTGAAGCAAAGGTATCTTCTGCAATTTTCCCCGATTGGAATGTGCAGGTATGCTTCTTTTAAATCTAGTGTTGCAAACCAGGTGTCTTTGCCTAGCATGGGAAGCAACTGGTGAAGAGTCAGCATCTTGAATTTTGGAATCTCCAAAAAGGTGTAGACAGGTGTAGACAGGTCCAGGATAGGACGCCATGAATGTTTTTTTCTGGGTACCAGGAAAAGTCTCGAGTAGAAACCTTGTCCCTTTTCCTTTTCTGGTACTAAACTGAATAGCCCCCATGCTTAAGAGAGAAAGTACTTGTTTTTGGGCCTCTGCCCACTGATTTGGGGGGTAGGTCCGGCCACCCATTTGGTGTTGGCAACGTGTGGAAGTGAAATCTGTATCCCTGGGTAATGAGCTCCCAGTTCTTTGCATGTAGAGCAATCTTTCTCCCCAAAGGGGCAGTCAGTTGATAAGTGCTTGGAATTTTTAAAAGGAAGTCATTGAGACAGTTTACCATGGGGGAAGTCTTATTACTCCCAGATTTGGAAGTGGAGGCCCCCACTGCTTAAGGCCTGTGTGTCCCCTGGGATTGAAACTTGGGGTTTCTGCTGTGTCTGGGTTTGGCTTGAGAAGACCTAGAAGGGGCTGGAAAGGACCAGTTTTTAGAGGGCCAGTGCCTACTAAATCTAGGAGGTTGAACCTGTAAGAAATCTTTAACAGTTTG
This sequence comes from Protopterus annectens, assembly GCF_019279795.1. Classification (NCBI taxonomy): domain Eukaryota; kingdom Metazoa; phylum Chordata; order Ceratodontiformes; family Protopteridae; genus Protopterus; species Protopterus annectens. The sequence goes on along the minus strand of NC_056737.1, from coordinate 1,320,392,577 downwards.
CATAGAGTTAGCTTTATCTTCCATCGTTTTATGAATTTCCTCAGCCTTGTTGCCAAACAGACGGTCCTGATTTAAGGGAGCATCCAACAATTTAGCTTTAACGTGATCAGGTAAAGATTGCTCCTTAAGCCAAGCATACCTTCTGAGCACTGACCCAGTAATAGCAGCCCTGCAAGAGGCCTCTAATGAATCAAAACCACATTGCAAAGTATATTTTCCAACCTGTTCAGCAGAATGCATTAAATCCTGTAATTCTTTATTTTCCACACAATCAGGAATCAACATCATTTTCTGTTTAAGCAATCCAATAACATGTTGCTGATACTTCAACATATGAAACTGGCAGTTTAAAGCCCTAATGGCCAAGGTTGCAGAAGTGTAAACCTTCTTACCCCATCTATCCAGCGTCCTGGAGTCTCTATCAGAAGGGGTAAGATTTTTTTAGCAGAACCCTTAATGCCCTTGGGCCCCTGAAAAATAGTCTTTGGATCCGCATTAGGATTTTTAAAAAGGAACTTGTGTGACTCAGGAACCCTGTAGTATCTGTCAGGTTTTCTGGGAGCAGGAGACAAGGAATTAGGGGCCAAACTAGATTCCGAAAAAGCATCAACAATGTCTAGTACAGGAGGAATAGCTAAAGGCCTATGCTGAGGCAGGAGTAAGAAATCCCTGAGCCTCTTTTTTGAATCAGAAAAATCCTGGCTTTCTCAGTGGAAATGCTCCCTTAGATTATGTAAGGTTTCACCAAAAGAAAGATCCTCTGGAGGGGAAGCAGATGGAATAGAGTCCTCTGCATCAGAATCCTCATAAGTAGATAAGGTCAAATCCAATCATCAGAAGAATCAGAAAGAACAGAATCCTGATCAGAAGATTCATAATCAACTTCAGTCCTAGGACTTGCTGTAACAGGTCCTGACATTTCAAATTGTTAGCATTCAAAAGTCTTTTTTGACTCCATCACACAGGATTGTGTTCCTGGGGTATCTGCTAAACACCTCAAAACAATGTTCAGTAACCTGAGAAAAAGGAGAAATTACACCATACAAAGCAGATTATTCCTCACAGGAAGGAACTGCAGATAACATTCCTAATTCTTTCACAATTAGTCTGAATAAACTTTAATATAGGAGCCTGAAAATTCAAAATTCTAAAAATTAAAGTTGCAGAAGCATAATTTTTTTTGTCCAAACGTATCAAATGTTTTGCCATCCTTGTCTGAATGGGAATGATTAGAAATGAAAAATGCTTGGCAGCAGCTGGGTCAGGTCTGGGGTGAGTATACAGAAATTTGAAAAACTGGGGAATTTTGCACATTCTGTCAGTTTTCTTAGGTGCAGCAGGCTGGCTACCAGGGAAACCACTGGGTGTGAAAAACGCATCCTGCAGTGCTGACAGCATGGGGAATGTAAGGAGATTCTGGGAGTTCCAGTTCTAACATTTCAAAGTGTTTTGTGAGGAACTAAGAAATCTCAGTGTTCTCCCACTGTAAACACAGGAACAGTCTGGAAATAGTTTCAGGGAAAAAAGAATCCTTGACAGGGAGAATCGGCACAATCTCCTCAGTGTCTAAATCAAATACACGGAGAAAAACCTGCATTTGCCCCATCACATTCCTCTCCAGATTCAGTTTCTTGAAAGTCTTCACAAAAACAGAAATCCCTTTTTCTCCCACCAGAAACCACCTTACAAGAAGGGTCAATAGCCTGTACAAGACCCTGAGCCAGACAAACTATTCCTGTCCAGTGATAGTGGAGTAGGAGAAGATACAGGTGTAGTATCCTGTTTCTTTTTGACAGGAAAGAAAAGACAAGATAGAGTTATCAGGGGCATCAACAGCTTCATCAGTGATGAGCACACCATTTTGACTAAGCAGGGACACCTTCCTGCCCTTTCTGCCAACACCAATAAAAATGGCTCTTCTCTTGCCCATCAAGGGAGGCCCAATAGCTGCAGAGGACATGGCTAATTCCTGGTTTACAGTGGTTGCATGGGAAACACCACAGGGATCCAGAAAAAAGGATGAGTGAAATGAAGAACCAGTTTTGGCCACAGCAGTCACCCACTTGTGGCTGAGGAAAACTGCTAGTCTTAGTTAACTTTTTCTTTTTCTAGATGGATGGACCAACCATGGGACAGGTAGTTTGCTCCATGGTCAAGCCAAAAGTGGTGCTTCTTTCCTGGAGAAACTATGCAGCAAAAGCCAGTAGAAATTTAATTTTAGCATAAAGTCACTTTCTCAAAAACATAATAAAAAACATTCTAATACACTTTACTAGCCCCAAAAATAAATTTAAGCACAGTGTCTGTACAAGAAAAATGGTTGAGAATGTTTAAATAAGCTTTTAAACTGTCAAATACAAAAGTGCATTTGAATTTAAAAGTGCATCAAAGTTGTAGGACAGTCAAAAACACATATTCCAAGCTTAAAACATACGTTCCTCAACATGAAACTAAATTTAAATATTAAAAATATGTGAAAGTTTTCTCCCCCATAGGGAAACTTGCTCAGCATAGGGAACAGCACAGACTGTTGATCCTCAAAAGCCTACTGAGGAGTGCTCTGTTTGGTAGCAAGAAAACTCTGAAGGGTTTGGCATCCAAACCTTTTTAGTCTAACAGTTGGGCACGTGGAAGGTGCCCTGAAGCTTAGAAAGCTGGCAGCTGTTATATACTATGCAGGATATAACGCATATGCCATGAGATCCAAAATCCTGAGGGGCATTCCCTCAAACTGACTGTAGCAGAGTGGAAAATGTTAGCAATAGCTTGAGATTATATATATATATATATTTTTTTTTTTTTTTTGTGAAAGAAAAGCTCTTCGAACTCAGATGTTGAGCTGACATCCCAGGAACACAATCCTGTGTGAAGGAGTCAAAAAGGACTTTTGAAAGTTCTCTTGGAATCCCAGCTTGTGTAACAGCTCTCTCACCTAAGAGAGAGATTCCTGACACTTTGAAAAAGATGCTGAAAAGATAAGCAAGTCATCTAAATATAGAAAAATGCAGATCTCCTGTAGCTTGCAATGAGCTTTGTGAACACTCTTGGTGCGGTGGATAGTCCAAAGGGTAAGGCAGAGCACTGATAATGTGATCCAGACACACGAAACCTTAAAATAAATACCTAAATCTGGATGAAAAAGAATGCGATAAGCAGATTTTAAATTTAGTATTACCAGGAACCTTGAATGAGGAAGAAGAGGAAATATTGTGAAGTGGCATCATTTTGAAATTTAGCACCATCACAAACAGGTCTAAGGAAGGTCCAGAACTAATCGCCAAGCATCTTCATTCTGTGGCACTAAAACATCCCTGAATAAAATGTTTGCCCAACTGTGGAAGGAGGAACTGGTTTTATCACTGTCTGGAAATACTCTGATAAAGTCCAGGTGGAACTAACAGAGTCTGGTAGATGAGGAAAAAAATGCCAAGGAGGAATTTCCTTAGATAGTTATCTGTAACCATGATGAATGAGCCTCAGAACCATGTTGTCTGAAACTATTTGTTGACAAAGAGAAAAGTGGTGTGTTGATTCAGACCCTTTTGGAAAAGATAAGGGTCTGCCACGGTGGGAGGAGGGAGCAAGGTCCCTTAAATAGTCCAAATGACTTCTTGGACTGTCCTTGGTTTTTGGAGGGAGGTTCCTAAATTCTTTATGGAATACCCTTCCTATTCTGTCAATATTTGTGATTGGGGGGGGGGGTAGAGAATCCCTTAGAAAATTTGAAAAAGGAGGACATAAAAATCTTTGTGATTCTCTGAATTAACTCACTCCTTTTCACACTTTTGATTACCTCTGCAGCAAAGTATCCAAAGGTGAATCTACATCCAAAGCAGAAATTACAGCACTTTCTCAAAAAGAGACAGAAGCACAAAAACTATAGTACTCGATCCCCAACATTTGTCTGTAGGGAACAGTCAACTTAATCTCTCCCATCATCTCAACAAGAAAAAAGTTCCTCAACCCATTCAGGCATGTCCAAAGGCCAGTTCCCAGTGTATTCTCCTGTTCACCTGATGAATCTGGGCATCGTGACACAATGTCACAACTGCCTCATGTACACAGACAACCCTCTCCTTTTACCACATGACACCAAAATCTGTGAGAGATTCACTTACACAGCCAAACTTGAGACAAAGCTCTCTCCAGCCACGACTGGAATAGACAGTCAAGAGGAGAAGGTAACAACCTGCAACATCTCACTCACCACACATAGACCCACCACACCTGCAACTGGAAATCCCACACATAGATACACAAAGACATACTCAGGAGGCTCTAAATAAAAACCAAGGAAATAGAGACCTCCAAAGCAGACACGCAACCAACCTCCAAAGCAGATATTCAACCAACCTCTACCCACAAATACACCGCAATCAACACAACCTCCAAAACCAGTGTGCCACACAACCACAGCCCATAAGGCATAACATCATACCTAACACACTTGTAATAGGGGACTCCATAGTCAGGTACACTGATGTCCCACTCACGAGGTTGGACAGAGAGAAGGTCACTGCCAGCTGCTTGTCAGGCGCCCGAATCTGCCACATCACACAGGCACTCAGGTCACTCCATAACCAAATATGACTCTGTCATTGTCCATGTTGGTGTAAATGACCTGAGATGCACCTCCCTGGACTACATGAAAAGAGACATAGAAGAGCTCTCTGATCATGTAACCAAGGCCGGTATGACCCTAGCCTTGAGTTTCATCTTATCTTCACCAAGAATGATACCTCAGTACAAGGAAAAAATGATAAATTTCAATAACTGGCTAAGCTTCTGGTGTCATTCAAAGGGGAGCCAGTATCTGTCTGTCTGGGATGACATGCTCGACAAGCCACAATTCTTTGCCAGAGATGGCTTGCATGCATCACCCCTGGGATTCAGGATATTGGCCAAGGCTCTTGTCACACTCATAATGCCTTTTTTAGGCAAGGCTCAAAAGACAAACCCACCACCGTAATAAGTCCCAGTGACAAAAAACTGAGGGTAATGCTGCTCAATGCCAGGAGTTTAAACCTCAAAATGCACTCACTCGAGGCCCTTATCAAAATGGAGAACATAGATATTTGTGCAGTAACTGAGACCTGGTTCAGGTCTCAAGAGAGCACCCCAGCGATTCCAGGCTACAACTCATACCACACATTTTGGTCACAAAACTTGGACTGAAACACCAAGGGAGGAGGCGTGTCCATATTCATCAAGGATAACCACACCTCCAGACTAATTGCAAAGTATGATGCCTCAGAGATTATCCAAGTGCAACTGACAATGGGCAAAACTGCAATCTAGATTGTAGCTTGCTACAGATCACAGTCCCTGCCCCAACCCCCCCCCCACTCCTCATTCCTCGAGGTACTGAAAAACATGAGGGTCCAACCAAACACCCTAATACTGGGTGATTTCAATTACCCAAACATCAACTGGGAAAACTACTCGAGCACTAATACCTTTGCTCAATGCTTCCTGGAATATATTAACTCAAATGCCCTGGACCAGCTCATCAACACCCCTACAAGGGGCAACAATATAATGGACCTGGTCATCATCAACATGGGGGGCAAGTGCACCACACCTGAGGTAAATCCCTCATTGGTTAGATCATACCATAAACTCATCATTCTCGATAACCACATACTACCCCCCCCCAAGGAAACCACAGTGAAAAAGTCTTCAAAGCAAACTTTATGCTGCTTAAAATGGAGGTGGCAAACTTCATCACCTCCATGTAGAATGACAACTTGGTCAAATTTGCTGTAGCCTACACAAAAGCACTCTACAAGCACATACATTAGTACATGGACTGTGCTATTGCGAACAAAACCAAGACAATTCCTCCAAAAAAAAGGAAACCAGTCTGGTGGACCCCAGACATAAACAAGCTCTATAATAGAAGGAAGACATTATTATAAAAAAAAAAAAAAAGACTAAAAACCCAGGAATGGAGGAGAACCCTGACCAACCTTAGCAAAAAGCTAAGATCCCTTATAAAATCCTCAAAGGAGAGCTTTGAAAGAAAAATCGCAACGGACACCAAAGACAACCACAAAGCATTTTTTGGCCATGTCAAGAACCTAAATGGCAACTCTCAGATTTGCTCTGAGCTACAGCATAATGGTTCAAACTTCACAGAACCAACTGATATCACCAATATACTGGCAGATGGGTTCAGTGCAAACTTTACCCCACCCTCACCCCCTAAAGGGCCCATATCTATACCAGAAGATTGCACTGCCCCCATAATCACGGACACCCAGGTGAAAATGGCACTTTCTAAAGCAAAGAATACAGCATCCATGGGACCAGACAGCATCCCAGGCTGCGTGATACATGAACTCCAAAATGAACTAATCCCTCACCTGAATACCATGTTCAACCACAGCCTCTCCTCAGGCAACGTACCTACAGAGTGACGCACAGCAACGGTTGTCCCGCTTCACAAAGGAGGAGCCACCACCGACCTTGGGAACTATCGCCCCATAAGCCTGATGAGTCTAGTCTGTAAGGCCATGGAGTGCATCATTATGGAACTCAAACAACAACATTGGGAACTTACAAACCCTAGAACCTACCCAGTTTGGTTTCATAAAGGGCAGGTCATGTCTCCTAAACCTGGTTGACTTCTTTGAGATGGTCAGCAAAGCAATCGATGAGGGAAAGGTGTTCCTAACGGCAAACCTTGACCTTGCAAAAGCCTTTGATACTATTCTCCACTCGAGAATTATAGACAAACTCACTATCCTAAATATAAACCCCTACATCACAAGATGGGTTGCTAACTGGCTCACAGACAGAACCCATACAGTGAAAATAGGAAATGCTAGGGCTGACTCCAAACCTGTGACAAGTGGAGTACCCCAGGGCTCAGTCTTGGGACTTCTCCTGTTTGGTATTTACTTCTCCGAGGTACAAGCAAACACAGATGGACTATGGCTAACAAATTTCGCAGACGACTGCAAACTGGGCGCCATAACTGACACTTCTGCTGACATAGATATCCTTCAAAAGGGGCTCACTAAAACAGATGCATGGTGCCAAAATCATGGCCTCAAGTTAAACCCCAAAAAGTGCATTGTCATCCCCTTCGGGAAAAAACAAGTACCTACGAATTAGCACATAGGTGGTAGCTCACTTAATACAGAGTGTGTGATAAGAGACCTAGGGACCCAGATGGATACTAACCTCTCCTTCGGTAACCACATCACTAAAGTGGTTAAAAAATCCTTCTTCATGGCCCACCTTATCACAAAGGGGTTTGCATCTAGAAAAAGGGAAGTTATTGTCCCCCTCTACTCATCACTCATTAGACCCATTATTAAGTACAATGCCCCATTCTGGATGTACCTTACTAGACACCTGCAACAACAGGAGAGGCCTCAAAAATACTGCACCAAGAGGATAACAGGCCTAAAACATATGCCCTATACCACCAGGCTAAAAAAACTTCAACTGTGCTTGGTTGCATACCAACTGATCAGAGACAATCTCTGCCTGACATACAACGCTATGTCTAACCCTAAATTGCTGGAAATGCTCCACCTAAAGAAAACCCAATCTACCCAAGTTACATGCTCTAGGGACCTAAACCTGACCTCAACAATAAACAGGACTTGTTGGAAGGATAGATTTGTGCCCCAGACACTCCCCTTGCTCTGGAATAAGGTCCCCATATATATGCGAGGCAGAGCTCGTCATTGTTAGAGATTATGAATATAAGGCTGAAATTAATTCTGTTGTAAATATGCTGAAAGGTAAAGCATAGAATACAAAGTTTGCTTGAATATATGTATAGAGTTTAGCAATGTAAAATGGGCATTCATAATATATGTATAACAGACAGGCTTCTCATCACAGCATCAGAAAAAGATTAACAAAGCAATATTGGAAAGCAAGTATTACATGATTTTCTCATGTTTGCAGAACAAATATCTAAACTCAGCAATATGTGATGTTTTTTCAATAGGGACAGAACAGATGTTTCCTTTCATACTTCTGTTATTCTGAATGCATGCATTTGTGCTTTTTCACATCAGCAGAACTGCTGACAGAACAATAGAAAAGTCTAAAAACAGACTTTATGTGATTTCCCACAGAAGGCCAAAAAAGATACCAAGAGGAAATAACAAAATCTATGTGCATGACTAGCACTCTATATAACAACTGTAGTAGAGAGAGGGACAGCCAGAGGTATTTTGTAGAAGTCATCATATCTGTAATAAAGGAAAACTTTGTAAATATATGCTACAATCTGACAGAAAGAGTATGTGTTGTTTGTTATAAAAATAAGTTATCTGTAACTCTGCTTATAGCTGCAAAATATATTTCTTTATCAGTGTGCAATTTGAAAGGCTTGGTGCTTTAAACAGACTACAAATGGAGTCATGCAAAGCTCTGTGTCTCTGATTCAGCAGTAAACAGCCAGCAAGACTGTGTCTTAAGAAGACTTTGGATCCAGCACAGCATAGAAGCAGTGCACAAATTAAAATACAATGTTCAGTGGTGATCCTAACGAACATTCCTAGCCTATATCCAAAAACAGGGGGAGTGAGTGGGTAATGCCTTGTATAAGGTCACTCCTGTAAAAGCACAGTAAATAACGTTTATGTGAAGTACTTCAGATTTATACAGTTTATAACAGTTTGACAGTTTGCAGCAATAATACAGTTTATTAGACGTCTAAATCCGTAGTGAGACTGCAGTGCAGGAAGGTGAGCAGTGCCATAAATTCTCCGAAAAAGGTACAATACAAAGTTGTACGACTGAAACTGCCAGTTGTTCTGTACCAACTTCACAAGTGACTACAGAGACTTTTCAACCATCTACAGTAAAGCAGCCTGGCCACCTGCCTCTCTGTTGACTGGTAAGAACATTTTTCTGTGTTACATACATTATGAATGCCATAGAGGTAATAATAATAATACTAGAACAAATGTATATGCAGCATATTAGCAAATGTAAAACCTTATTAGGGCAAGTTAATAGTAAGGCATTATGCAAATGGATTGCAATATTTGACTGGTATCTGAAACAAAATCATTTGTGGTATACAAAAATGTTTATTGTGTGTACAATGTCATAAAAATACAGTGCATGCCACTATTCAAAGGTTAAACTGTACAGACAAAATTTTAATGGTAAAGAACCAAGAAAAGTTAATATGCTGACATTATATTCAAATGTTAGACAGTTATGTTCTGTCACCAGATGTAAAAGGTTTATTTCAGAATTGCAACAGTCAAATCAGTTACTGACAGGACCTCTAGTACATTTTGTTACAAAAGAATGTAATATCTTCTAAAAGACAGACACAATGAGTTCGGGAAGCTTAGACAAGTTATACATACATATTTTCAAAAGTGCATAGGAGTTTTAGATTCAGCAAAACAGGTTACTGAAAAATATCAGAAAGACCATGCAACATTACAGGAAACATCTTCATGTTCTGTTCCTATTGAAAAAACATCACGTATTGCCGAGTTTAGATATTTGTTCTGCAAGCATGAGAAAATCATGTAATACTTGCTTTCCAATATTGCTTTGTTAGGCTTTTTCTGATGCTGTGAAGAGAAGCCTGTCTGTTATACATATATTATAAATGCCCATTTTACATTGCTAAACTCTATACATATATTCAAGCAAACTTTTTATTCTATGCTTTATCTTTCAGCATATTTACAACAGAATTAATTTCAGCCTTATATTCATAATCTCTAACAGTTCCCTCTTTTTGTAAGTGTATTAACAATGATTTAAAGGAAAATGCTAAAATAATTAACTATAGTTTACAGAGTTTAAAATGTGAGCTCAGACCTTCCCAGGCTGGATAAATAGTTCCAGAAAATGTTAGGAAAACAAGATAAAAACCAAGACTGCCAGACAAGTGGCTTATATTTTTCTAAAACATTATTGGCATTAAATTGTTAAAATGTTTACAGGCAACACTATTTGGTAATTGTAATAAAATGTCACAATTGTGCATAGATGTCACTGATGATCTGTTTGCAAGTAAATGTTAAAAGTAAAAAGAAAAAAAACTCAGTTGCATCAAGTACAGCCAGCAGATGGGCTATAGTATACATACAGTTCAAATAAAGTATACAGGAAGGTACAAATAACTACTATTAGATGTAGACAGCAAAGGCAACAGAAAAGAAAACCACCAAAAAATGATAAAATCAGACAAAGGTTCATAGTTAACCTAATAAAGCAAATAAACAATACTGCAGTATACTACAAGGGGAGGGGCACTCTCTCAGTTTTACATTGACTGTATAAGCAGTACTGCACAAGGGTCTGAAATAGAGCTACAGGAAGAAATAATATTTCATTCCTTCTTGACAATACTCTTTTGGGGGAGCAGGTATTAGTGCATAAGAAACACTGGTAAACAGATTAAATCTGAAAGTCCAAGATATTTTATGCTAATTATTATTGTATTGTTTAGTATTAAATTGTATTTACAACCTGATAAACTGTAAAGCTATATACAAGAAGATTTAAAATTGCTTTATTACAGCTATACAAGAGAGAGTAAAGATATGTAAAAAATTGAACAAGACTGGTCACTATTTTTAATATGTTTTTGGCAAAACAATGTTGGTATAAAAAAGCATGAATGTTTCTAATTACTGAGTATGTAGTTTAAAATAACAGGACGTATGCCTTTGGTGCCAATTCCACTAGATATTTCTAAAGAGACAAACATTTTCCAATTAATGATCTTAAATTTGCAAGATTAAACTAAATGTACTTTATAGTCTTTGTATGTACAAATGCAGAAGAATTCAGTACAAATGACATTCTTTGTATGTACAAATGCAGAAGAATTCAGTACAAATAAAATTAATGTCTAGCAACGAATATGAGTGAAAAACTATGTTTAAAAAAATGGGTCCAGGATACCTACTAGATTGAAATGCATGAATAGCAAACAGTCTGTCTAAATACATACTGTACAGGATACATTTAATAAGTTCAAAAGTAAATTTTCAAGTTGTAATATTATCACTGGTTTCAAGTTGCAGTTTTATCATTGGTTTTTGGACCATCATTTTATCTGTACTAGTATTGATTACCCCAGCTAGAAAAAAAATTATATTTAAATATTGTATTCATTCAGCTAATGGACTAATACGTAAACAACATTTTTCAGAGTATATTTCGCTGTCAATTAAAGTTTATGGGCAGTTCAGAAATATAACCACATTGAAACTGTATATTTTCAGCAGTGTATAAATGCTTGCAGTAGCAGATAGTTCTTGTCTTTTATAGATATTAGTCTATTTCTAATCTTTTGATATAAAATTAATAAATGTAGAGAGTTAATTCAACAGTTGCAAAGAGTAAATGGAACAGTTCTAAGTCATAAATTAAATTTTGTGATTCCAAAAGAATAAATTAATCAAGTTAAAAAATAAAACTAAAGCAGACAGCTCATAACGAATAAAAACAATTTCACAGAATGGTCTGCAGAAAAAGTTTAGATACATTCAGTTTTGGTAGTAATACTTATTATTGTATTAACTGTGTAAAATTGCAGTTTGACTTGTATCAAAAGAAGACTAAAGGTTTTGTTTCTTAATGTGTTTTCTATATAATGTGATCAAAAATGCATATCAGCATTAAGTGTTTTGAGTATGTTAAAAAAAAAAAAAAGAGGGAATTGTTAGAGATTATGAATATAAGGCTGAAATTAATTCTGCTGTAAATATGCTGAAAGATAAAGCATAGAATAAAAAGTTTGCTTGAATATATGTATAGAGTTTAGCGATGTAAACTGGGCATTCATACTATATGTATAACAGACAGGCTTCTCTTCACAGCATCGGAAAAAGCTTAACAAAGCAATATTGGAAAGCAAGAGCAAGTATTACATGATTTTCTCATGTTTACAGAACAAATATCTAAACTCAGCAATATGTGATTGTTTTTTTCAATAGGAACAGAACAGAGGTTTCCTTTCATACTTCTGTTATTCTGATTGCTTGTATTTGTGCATTTTCACATCAGCAGAACTGCTGACAGGACAATAGAAAAGTCTAAAAACAGACATTATGTGACTTCCCACAGAAGGCCAAAAAAGATGCCAAGAGGAAATAAAATCTATGTACGTGACTAGCACTCTATATAACAACTGTAGTAGAGAGAGGGACAGAGACAGGTATTTTGTAGAAGTTATCATTCATATCTGTAATGAAGGAAAACTTTGTAAATATATGCTACAATCTGACAGAAAGAGTACGTGTCGTTTGTTATAAAAATAAGTTATCTGTAATTGTGCTTATAGCTGCAAAATATATTTCTTTATCAGTGTGCAATTTAAAAGGCTTGGTGCTTTAAACAGACTACAAATGGAGTCATGCAAAACTCTGTGTCTTTGATTCAGCAGTAAACAGCCAGCAAGACTGTGTCTTAAGAAGACTTTGGATCCAGCACAGCATAGAAGCAGTGCACAAATTACAATAAATTTTTCACTCATTAATGCTCAAGAAGAATCTTGAGTGGATGGAGAAGCAGGAAATTCACCCCAGGAATCACTTCTGTGGCTCTGCTTGACAGAGGTGCAGGTAACTAAATCACTTGGGAGGCGCAAGCCAAAATAGTTTGGCTAGGCTTAATTATGCCCTATAGCCTAGTACCTACCTATGAGCCTGTTATTCACATCATCGTGGGAGGTTCCAAGAATGCAGCTAGGCAAACCTCCTTACAACAGTACCACAGGCCATAGCCCTGGAAGAATTATCAGCTGAGTCATACACACTGCAGAGGGCAGTGACTAGCACAGTAAGAAAAAAGCTAAATAATTTAAAGCAGACTTTCCTCACAAGAAGAAACTACAAACCAAACATTCATCATACTTTAACAATTAGTCAGAATAAACAACAATATATGAGCCTGACAATTCAAAATTCTGAAAATCAAAGCTGCAGAAGCATACACAGTTTTCCTGTACCTATCAATAATCTTCTCACCCTTATCAGAAAAAATAGGATAGTAATAAACTAATTGTTTATCAGGAATAAATAACACTATAGCGGCTTGGTCAAGTTTGGGAATAGTGTATAAAAATTTAAAGAATGAGGAACTTTATATATTCAATCTGCCTTTTTAGGAGCAGCAGGCTGGTTATCAAGAAAATAAGAGGCAAACACACACACATCCTCCAAAGGTGACAGAATTGGAGAAATTGGTGAAGGTTGAGGAAATTGGGGGACTGAGAAACATCAGCAAACGCCCACTAAAAACACTGGTATATTTTGTTAATAGTCTCAAGGATAGATGAATCCCTGAAGGTAGAATCTGAAACTGAGCTCTCCTTTGAGACTGGAAAACTGAGCAGAAAATCCAGCATCTGCCCCTTCATCTTCCTGTCCAGATTCAAAATCTGGTACCTCTTCAGGAAAAGTGGTATTTTTCTTTATTTTACCGGGAAGCACTTAAGGATCAATAGCCTGAATAAAACCTTTAGCTATACCTAGTAAACTACCTCTTGTCTAAGGACATTTCAGGAGTTGTAGATACATGTTTAGTTTTCTCTTTCTTTTTAATAAACAAAATGAGGCCAACAGTGTTATAAATGGCAGCAGCAGTTTCCCCGGGGATGGTCACAACACACTGACAAAACAATGAAGCCTTCCCTGTTCCCTATCCCAGGACAGACTAGAGTGGCTCTCCCTTGCCCATTATGGTGATCAAAACAGCCACAAAGGATGTGGCTAACCCCCTGTCCAATAGTGGCTGCAGATGCTACACCAGATGGATCCAGGGTAAATGATGAGTGGTCTGAGGTACAACAAAGTGCCACATCAGTCACCCTTGGTGGCTGGAAAGAGGACTGACCATGGGACAGATAGTCTGTTCCATGGTCAAGCCAAAAATGGTGCCTCTTGAATTGCAGTTGTATAGTCCTCTCGTGGTAACTGGAATACCATTAATTTTATCAAATTGTTGCACAATAAATTTACAAATGGTACATTTACCACATCTTTTAGTTCCCTGATTAATAGCTTGTGTGTACAGTAATATATTAGCCATTTTATACCGACTATGTACCATAGGTACATATGTACCAGAGGACTATACAACTGCAATTCAACGGCAGTTGTTTATGGTATTGAATGCCCATGTAAAAAGTTTTACGTGGGGGAGACTAAAAGAACTTTAGCTTGTAGAATTAAGGAGCATGTTAGAGACATCATTAATAACAAGGAAACTAGCCCGTTGGCTGTACATTTTCATAATTATCATGGAGGTAATATAGAGGGTTTGAAGGTTACAGTGTTAGATAGTATTGAAAATACTAAATATTTAAATGACAAATGTATAAAACAAATATTAAGGAAAAAGGAATTATATTTTATATTAAAATTTAATACACTAAAACCAAATGGTTTGAACTATGATTGTTCTTGGAAAAGTTTGCTTTAGTAACTCTAGTTTAGTAAACTTATATTGTTTTATACATTTTATATTTTTTTAATCAGATTTAATTGAATAATTGATTGTATTTAATTGAGGAGGGGTTTGAAGTATTATATAATGAGAGATGAAGGTTAGTGTGATGAATATTTTACTCTGTAAAGGCTATTTGCCGAGGCGCTAGAGATCAGAAGACCAGTATTTGTACATTTTGTATCTGCAAAATTATTTGCACCTTAAATGTACTGTGACCTCAAATGTGCAGTATTTAAGTTAGAGAGTTGCAGACACATTTCCTCCTCCAGTGAAGGTGCTCTTGGGTGAATGTGAGAGACTGTATTCTGGCACTGTTGTGTTTTACATGTTTGTTTTTAGGTTTTACTTTTGCCATAGTCTGACAAATGGGGTAAAACATGATAACTTTAGTGTATGACAACACACGCCAACATTCATCCATAACAGTTTTAATGGAACAGTCTACCATCACCCTCATGTAGGTTTCACCACGTTTATAAAATACCTGTGGTTGGACATTAAGGAAACGTGAGATTTTTCAGTACAGACCATGCCAATGACCAGTACAAAGGACAAGACTTCACTTTTTGACAAGATGAAAAGGTCACTGTTGTAATACTAGAGTTATTTTTCTTGTTTTGTAGAATAATGATGAGTTTCAGCTATAGAATTATTGTTTTATGCAACAATTTGATGAAACAAACATTTTTAGTCATAAAATCTCAGAACATTTGCCATTTTTCATATTTTTTCACAGGATGTAACTGTCCAAATAAGCATTGACGGACATGTGGCAAACCTGTTATATTAGTATATGTCTCATCTCTCATACCCTAAAATCAAGACAGGTTTACATGATTTATATAAGATGTACACTGTTAGATTACAGCTACAATGTCTTCACCATTTAAAATGACAGTTACTTTATGTCTTTTACCCAAGATACAATTACAAAATAAATAGTTTCATTGCATGTCTCAGCAAAATGAATGTTGAAATAACTGATAGTGTGACCTCATAACATTTCACAACTTAACTTTCTGATTTCAAATGCACAGGAGGGGGGGTATTTCATGAACCTATGGTGATAAAAGGACAGTAACACAGCCCGCAGGCCTTCTTGCTGATTCACTCACCAATACTTAAAGTTTTGATAATAAAGTACCTTGAGACTTATTATTGTGCTTCTGTATTAAACAGGTTTTCATTTTTTTATAAACAATACTTTTAAAATTAAGAACTCTGCTCAATTTGAGATTTTCCACACAGGATGACGTCACAATGCTAAATTTTTACTTCTCAAAATGGTTATATGAAAGCTGAAATTCTAAATTAGTGTGACTTCTGTCAACACATGCACACCAAATCCTATGTTGGGAGAGCTGCACACTCCTTAGTAAACATATCAACTCTTAGGCTGCCATCCCTCAACTAAGTTGGATTCATAAACATTTGCTTGTCAGAATTCTATTTTCTAGGCAATTAGCTCAGAAGGTCAAAATTCAGACAAATCACTACTGATCTACACAAGTGACACTTAAAGTCTATTAGTTCTTCAGCATGCCAGTCAGATCAGTGCTTGTTATGGCTTAAAATACACAAATCAGTAAATTTCCTGACTATTATTTTCTACATGGAAAACAAGAATTTTTATGTGCAAATGTTGTTTGTAGACTTTAGTTCTGCCTTCAACACAGTGATCCCCCAACACCTGATTAAAAAATACCTGACCAACTGGGAATAAACACACCCCTATGCAACTGGATACCGAACTTCCTCACAGACAGATCTCAGACAATACACACTGGAAATAACACCTCAGAGAGCATCACTATGAATATGGGGGTTCTACAGGGCTGTATACCAAGCCCTCTGTTAACCTCGTTGACAAGACTGCACAGCCAAGTTCAACTCGAACCACATCATCAAGTTTACAGATGAGAACTGTTGTAAGTTTCGTCAACAACGATGATGAATCAGCCTACAGAGAGAGGAAGTTAATCAGCTCATTGTCTGGTGCGACGACAATCTCTCACTAAACGTGAACAAGACTGGAGAGATCATTATCTACTTAAGAAGGCATAAAACACTCTCCACTAACAATCCACAATGAAACAGTAGAGAGAGTGGAAAACAAAATTCTTGGGAGTACATATCACAGATCACTTAACATGGAATATTAATACTGCCGCTGTTGTAAGAAAGTGCAGCAACATCTTCATTTCCTGCAAAAGATGAGAAATGCAAACCTCTCCTCTTCGATCTTTACTATCTTTTACATAGGTACCATAGAGACTATACTAACCAACAGTCTTGTGACCTGGTACTGTAACTGTTCCACCTTGGACAAAAAGGCCCTTCAGAAAGTGGTTAACGTAGCAGAGAAAATCATTGGAACCATGCTCCCTGCCATCCAAGAAATATAACTGCTACAATGTCTCAGTAGGGCCAACAAGATTATCAGAGACATTACTCACCCTGCTCATGGGCTGTTCACCTATGTTCTGGTAAATGCTAGCGCAGTACGAGATGCAAAACAGCCAGATACAACAAGAGCTTTTTTCCACAAGCCATCAGACTACTAAACCCATACTAACTATGCTGAACTCTGAAAAGTCTGTTGGAATGTCCAACAGTGGTATCATATATTTTTGTGCAACAACTTTGGTGCAATAATCCCACTGGTATTCTCTTAATTCATATTCTTATGCAATCCTAAATGTGCAGTGATGATTACAGCAATACTAAATGGGCAATAATTATTACCTCGAAAAATTTCCCCTTCCTGTGCAATTTTTATGCAGTCAGTTAAGAGTCTAAGACAATAAAACATGTCATGTCAGTAGTATCTGTTGTAATACAGATTGTCTGTCTGAAAATGCCTTCACTTTGGGAAAGGAGTAACAAAATTTTGTTCCGTGATGCCCAAGTTGTATAATCTGAATGATAAGATTACTTTGACTTGACTATTAAAATACCACACAGACAATACAAACAGTTATTGCTATTACTTGATGCATCATTCTTACCTGTGCCTAGAGCTGGAAAGGATACAGAGTTAAGATTTAGGTCTTGGCACTCATTTAGAATCTTAAGCATGATCTTTTTTATGACCTTCACAGATGTCAACCCAAATGTGTGCATAATGTGTTTCACTTTCAGTTTTCCTGCTGTGGTTCTGACAAATCCACTCCCAGTCTGATTTCCTAGAAGAGAATGTTATTAACTTGGTTAGCTTTTGTTTAGTCAAAGTATTTTAATTATTCATTCCTGTGCTCTTCTTTAAGACTGAAGGCCAGCAAAAATATCATTATTACAAAGACAAAGAAAATGGGATCTGGTGCTAGTATTTTATATATAAATACAACCACATAGTCATTTAAATGAATATGCTGCCAAGTGCTTAGACTAATGCTCAACAAACAAAAATGCACTATTATTGTTTTTAACCGTTGTACAATAAATGCAAATCATATACAGCATATAGGAAAACAAACTGCATACCTAAAGCCTTGCATTCGTCTTCTACAGGCTGTCCAGCAGCTTTCAATACAGCACCAGATACTCCTGTATTGTAAAACAAAGTTGGATTGCACATTATATTCACAGAACACCAGGAAATAGTGCAATAACTGTCATCAAGCAAACATTAATAGCATAGTGATCTTAATGCTAATACGAATATTAGCAGTTTAAAAGTTGTATACTTACTTTTTGCTGCTAGCATTATTGAAAAGAACTGTGGATGCACTCTTAGATTACAGTTATTCTGATAAAACAGTTCACCAAAAATATGTTTAGTCAAAAGAACGTATCAAAAAGCACTGTTCTCAGAAATTACTTAAACCCTTCTCTGAACTAAAGTATTTCCATGTACTTTTATGGAATGGTGCTCTCTCTCAAGCTCTTTTTCCAGAAATTATTTGACTAGTTTAGTTTGCATTGATTTAGATTCATAAGTGCTAGGCTAGCTGCCCTTGTAGGCTATTTTAAGCCTAGCCAATTTCCCTTCAGAGTTGAAAATCAAACCGTGTAGCTTTGTCTGAGGTAAAAAATCAGAGCATTATTGCAGTATACATACCTAAATGTAACTATAGTAATCCTCAAGTTAGTTCTGGGAATTGAACATTAGACTTTCTGCTTGTGAGACTGACATGATGACCCCTATTATCATAGAATACTTAAAGGCACACACCACTGGATTCAAAAATTTGCATATACATCAAGATCATCTTAACCTATGCATTAACTGATGGCACCACACAAGCATTTACCCTGCTCTATTGCTTTTTCTGTTTACAGATTCAACACTGGCTTGATCCAGAAATTTCTTAACACCGTATACTAATTTCCTGTAATATCATGCTTACTTCGGTTACTGGTCTTTTTTTTTAGACCTCATTCTCTGATTTCCTATTAAGTTTAGTTCAATATTACAGGGAGGATAGCCTGGTAATTCTTATTACTTATCGCCTATCAAATTCTGAAACTGGTAGCTTTACAGGTCTTAACTGATAACTTACTTCTTTAATATGAACAATTTAACTTTCCAAAAAAAAGTATGATGACACCTCTTTAATCCTACGTTTGACCTATGACATAAAGGATGGTAAAGCCAAGTGTTTTAAGTGG
Source organism: Protopterus annectens (assembly GCF_019279795.1). Lineage (NCBI taxonomy): Eukaryota > Metazoa > Chordata > Ceratodontiformes > Protopteridae > Protopterus > Protopterus annectens. The sequence continues at coordinate 1,320,373,506 of NC_056737.1, read as the reverse complement.
CTCTAATTTGCTGAACCATAACACAAGTATTCCCAAGCTCACAACTTAATCCCACCCTAACAAGATTTTGTTGTTTAGACACTTACTTGAATCTGACTCTTCATGACAAACTCACAATGTCTGTCAAGAAGGGATTGCAAATTCATATTCATTACTTCAGTAATTCTATCCACCCTCTCCAACATCTTCTGCCCCTTTCTTGTCCTTCAATCTTTCCCAGCATCCCTCTCTTCATTGGAGAATTATGTCTTTTCACTATTTACGTTTTAGTTTCACTATAAGGCTTTCCAGTGAACAGTCTGGATTTATTTCCTTTTTTGACTGATTTGATTTTCTTGCAGACTATGGGATTCCTAAAAGTTTTCTCCAACACCAAAGTTCAGAAGCATTACTTTTCTGGTGCACAGCCTTACTTGTATTCCAGCTCTCACAGTCATATGCTACTACTCCAGAAAACATAGCCTTGACAATGAAGACCTTTGCTGTCAATGTGGTTTCTGCTCTTGCAAGTGTTATCTAGGTTTGCCATATCTTGTCTTTACGTCCAAAAAGCAAGTCTCTTAATTTTATTGCTGAAATCACCATCTGCAGAGATCTTTCATCTAGAATTGCAATATGTCAAATAAAGTCATTGCTGTACCTTTAAGGTTTCCTGTGAATCCTGAGGAGTTTGTCCTTGAGTTCCTATACACGTATGGCATATGTCAGCCATATTACCCGGCAATTATTTTGTTACAAACGTCTGCTGTAGATACATATTCTGTTTTTTTCCCACATGGATTCTGTCCTACTGGCATGGAAAAAATAACTTCCAACTAAATTATCTGACAAATAAAATGTAGGGAGAAACTTCCAAATGATGCACCTAATAAACATCATCATTCTTATTTCCCCAGTTATTTCACATGATCATGAATGCTCCTACTATTCACAATGTTCTGAGGTAAATTATTCCATTCATCAACCTCTCTGTAAAGCAGATTTTTTTGGATATCCAGACTAAACATTTTTCAGTTGCAGCAAATCATTTATCCTGACCACCTCTTACTCAGGAATAAATCAGTAATGTATACATGCCCCTTTACAGTTTCCAGCACGCTGTTCATATTTTATCTTCTAACATCTGCACAAGTAATGCCTTCCTCTAGCTTCTTGCATAAATTCTTCCGTAATCCTCATAGTTTTTGTACTGCCAATATCAATGTTTTTTTTTTTTTAACGTTCTTATCACTAACTACTGTAATGAGGTCTCAGTAAAAAAAAACATGCATTATAAAGGGTCTCGCACTGTGTCACGATTTACACAGTGCACCTCTGTTCTACTGTAACATTCAGTGACATTCTGCAGTGCATAATTCTTACAGTGTTGGTTTATATATAAAAAGACGCTCCTTGATGAAGTCCTATGACTGGGATCACAACCTAGCATGTTACTTTGAAGATCCTGTGCTCAGTACTGGCACATTTAGTGGTGTTATGCACTGAAAAGATAAGTATGCCTAGCCCTTGAACCCACCAGCATGTTCCCAATCTACTAGAAAACACATTTTCTGCTAAACAACCAAGAACGAAAACAAAGATTTAACATCTACACTGCTTACAAATATATACTTACGTAACTGACAGGGATTTTGAACAATTAAAGCTTCATGGGCGGGGGGGGGGGTCTAAGCTCAGGAAGAGTATTAGTGGCCCATCAAATAGGGTCCCCAGTGTAAGATACGGCAGATACATTAATTTTTTATATACTTTTTGGTACCCCTTAGGGCTATATTAAACCAGCCCGGCCCTCAGTGCTCCACATCCACTCTGGGTCTAGCAGCTTATCTCCTACCCCCCCCCCCCCGGACACACTCCAGTATTGCTGGGACCTGCTGTGGAATGGAAGGGTACCCCTGGATACCTTTGCATCCATACTGGTGGTGATGTGGCATTCTTTATATGCCCTATCCACACTGTGCCCTGTGTAACACATTCATGAATTGCATCCAAAGGCAGCTCTCCTTTCTGGACCACAACTCTCCTACATAACTCTCAACACAGAAGCATCAAAATCTGGACAAAGGCCCATGAAAAGTAGGTACAACTGGCCAAAAATTGAGGTGCCGATTAACAAAATTTGTATGCATAATTACATAACCCCACCCACTTCCGTTGAAACGTGGGATACAAACATTCAAACGTAAACTGAAGAACAGACGAAATATTAAATACAAAATATAACCAGAACAACAGTGTTTTTCTTTCGCTATTTCAAATTTAGGATCATGAATCTCTGTAAAACAAACATCTAGAGTTTCCCTAGATTCCTCTTCTGATTACAACAAATCCTATGCAGTTAGAAAAAGAGTCTTCCAGTTATCAGTCAAACACACTATCATATTTATTCATCATAGGCATTATTAGAAATGCAGATGTAACAAAATACATGACTCAGAGTCTTGATAAGTGTATTTAAGAAAGGACACTTACCAGGATTCAGAGAGTCATGTATTTTATTATATCTGCATATTAGCAGAAAAATCAGGCTGCACTGTTTTTGGAAGTTGATGGCTTGCCAAAGGCATACCTTGAGATGTCTGTGAGAATAATGGCTCTAAGGAGAGTCAGTGAGGAGTTAACATGGCAGTGACAGTTTCTTCTCCTGAATATTTCTGTACGGAAATAGTTTAACTAGTATAATCTGCCAAGCAGCAGTACTTTTTGTGTGACTAATTTGAAATTTCCACAAAAGAAACAGATTGCAGTCTGAATAACTGTAATATACGGACAGCACAGTGGTGCAGCGGTTAATGATTTCGCCTCAACACGAGGTTCTGTGATTCAGTTCTTGGCTGGGGTGCTTTCTGTGCAGAGTCTGCATGTCCCCCCTGTGTTCGTGTGGGTTTCCTCCGGGTGCTCCAGTTTGCTCCGATGGTACAAAATGTGTCTGCAGAGTTTCTCCCAGGCCTCTGCTGAAAATTGGCTTGTTCCAAGTTAGACTTTCCTGCTAAACAAATGTCCAATAAATATGTGTACATGTTTAGATATTGGGAGTATGCCATTTCAGTTTTACTGCCTTTGAATGTGGCATTGATACCTTCTGCCAAAGAATCAGAAATAAAAAAAGAAAAACTACATTTCTTTTTATTTTAAATGCAAGAAATTTTAAATCAAATTCACATGCTTTCCCACCATTTTGATTTCCTTGTGGAGGACAGGGCTATGTTAATCTGTTCTAATGACAGCATAAAGGAAAGCACAATTCAGTTGGTTTCTGTTGGTGAGAACATAATTCTGCATATTATTAAATGTATTTGTAACACAGGCAATTATTAAAATATTACAGCTCCAGAAACAACTAGTAGACGCACACTTCTGCATTTACGACCTTTTCTATGATAGCGAAACTAAATCACTAGACTAAATTCAAATTCTCAGTACCATTCAGTCTGCATACGGAGAAAAACAAATAAAGATCTGAAAGAAAAAAGAAAAGCTATGGCTGGAGTCAATCATATTTTGCACACTGCCTCCTCCCAGTTTGAAACAGCTGTTGGAAATCACAGCTATGTAAGCTGCTCATACTACGTTCGCAGTACTCCCGCTGTGACCCTGTGCTGGATTTTATGCACAGTAACAGCAGGCACTGTCTGAAATAATTTTTCTCATGGCTCTCGCCTCTTTTACTTACCTAGAGGTCAAGGAGAAAGTACATCCTATGACCAAGCAGACACAGGTGGGCGAGTGTGTTGTGTCAGTCTCCAAGTCACCCTGCACTACAGAAGTTGCACTATGCTACCTGCCACTGCTTCTATTTGTCTATTTGCTTCCTGTGACTAAAATTGTAAATATATATTAAAAATAAAATCATGATTTGAAGGGCCACTCGGGAATTCGTGGTACCCCATTATTTTGCCCTCAAAACTGAGAAATTCTGACGAATTCGGTACGGTTTAGAGGTATGCCCTCCCTAAGATAGTATCATCAGTGAACACCCTTCTACTCAGGACATGCATGTCCACCCATCAGTCAGTCATTAATAAAACTCAGATCCGCTGAGCTGTAGTTAGACCTTTATCCCTCTATGTCACTGCAGCAAATTAGCGGATACATTTTTCAAGTATTAGTTGATCCATGAGAAAAGTCTCCTTAACTGACCCCAACAATGGGTTGATTCCCCACTCTAATCTACCTAGGTGGAAGAAAAGAATAGCCCAAGAATAAAGGTCAAGAAGCCTGAGATATTCAACATAGAGATTACTGTTGCAGTAGCCCAAGATAATTGGGACCTTCCCCTTGCCATCAGCCAGCTTGCAAAGGTTTAGGGCATGTTCTACACACACTACTATGAGTTCAAGAGAGGCTCCATAAAAAACAGATTGTAAATCTCTGAGCTTTTTTTGCCACCAAAAGAGTGCTCCTCCAGCAGGCCTCATTAAGCTGTTGGTTGGCTAGTGTCCTTCCAAGCTAGGCATATAATTTCTCATTTGGGTAAACCTTCCACTAATAATAATTTTATGAGGAAAATTTAGATTTATTGTATTTAGCTAGGAAACGGATTGCTGCAGGGACTCCCTTTTCATATCTAAGGAAGTTGCCATTTAAATACTTTTATGAACTTTGTTTGGAAAAGTAATTTTTGACTAGAATTTTAGTCAGAACGCGAATGCTTTTTTAGGGGAAGGTACTATGCTTGTGGGGCACTGTCAGTGGTTTACTTACCTCAGAATCACTTGTTTTCTATTTTACCCTTAACTGACTCATTCAGGCACCTGTGTGCACTTTCAAGGCATTATTTTCAGCTTATCAAAAGAGCAAGCTTTGGTCTCCAAAGTTTTATCTTTCCTTTCTGCAAGAAATAGTAGGTTGTCAAGAAATCCTTGGGGATCAGCCCAGCTCCCATTTTGCTACAGCTGTTGTTGAGTGGCTGCTGTAGCAGCATTTTGTTCCTCAGACCACTCATTTCCCTCACTGTCCTCTTGGTGTGGCACATGCAGCGAGCAAAGACTGGGGGATGGCCAAGGGGGTGGGGGGCACTTTTCCGATCTCGTGGGAAGGGACAGGAAAAGGTGTTTCTCAAAGACAAGATAGGGAACTCACTTTGATGACTAGTTTGTCTGACGAGAGTGTTGGTCTTTTTCCAGATAGACCTGCAGGAAAGGTGAACGTGGAGAGAAAGCTTTCCTGTCTCCTGTTACTAGTTCCATGGACAGGTAATATGGGATTTCAGAAACTCAACTATCTTTTCCTTGCCTACTGTTTCTTCACACAACAAAAGGAATAATGGTACCCCCTCTTTTTAACATGGATTTTCTGTCAGAAGAGCAGTCATTATATGGGAAGGGTTGCAACTCGGGAATTTCTTCACAATTTGAGCACTCTGATTGTAAGGAAAGTGTGATTTCAGATTTCCCTCCTAAAGATTTGTCCTTTTTTTAAAGCTCATCTAAGATGAAAGATTTTGCACTTGGGAGCACAGTGCAATTCCTATAGCTCAGAAAGCATATAATGAATTGTTACAGTTAGAAATGCCAGTTTCTGCAGCTATTCCTCCTATGTTGCCTACCTGACAGAATGATTTTCTTACGGTTTTTAATTTACTTGTTAGGTTACAGGGTACCTCAGACTCGTAACCATATATTTTCTAATCCTGCTGCAGAGTCCATAGTGACTTTTCTTTTAAAATTTATAAAACTGATAACTGCTGCTAATCCCTTTCCCCAACAAGGATGGGAAAGCACTGGATAAGATGGAGAAGAAAATTTATTTATCTAGTACTTTAGCATTCAGAATTTTAAACTGTCAAGCTCATATGCTAACATTTTTGTTTTTAACCTTTGAGAACAAACAGAAGTCATTAATCTTCCTTCCTTTACAGGAACACAATCTTTGAATGCCTGTATTTCATCTGCTTCTCAACTTACTAAGCATATTTTAAAGCATGCTTTATGATGCTGCATAGTCCTGCTCTACAGCTGCTATGTCTGAATCCGTGTTGAGAAGTGTGCTCTTAAAATCCCCCTGAATGCGTCAATACTAAAATGTTAAATTCTCCCATAAATAATGGAATTCTGTTTGTCCCTTCTGAAACTGAGTTGCTTAAGATGTGCGATGAATGGGGAAATGTGATTCAAGGAGGTAGATTTTTCAACCCTCCTTTTTCAAGGCACATGAGAATTTCACTTGCTCCTCCTCACCCCTCACTTTCAAGAAGTATTTTAAGAAGCAAGGTGCTGATAAACAGGACTTTAAAATGCAATGGAAAAGAGGATCCAAAAAAAAACAAAAGTTTTCAAAAATCAAGGAAAGTCTGCTCAGTCAGCATGGTATTTGCCTGGCTCAGGGTTATTCCCTTCTTATCCTGGCAACCTCCCTGTATCTCTCAGAATTCATCTTCCCCTGTGGTACCAGATTGTAACATACAAATGGATTTTAAATATAATTCTGCAAAGGTACACTTTACAGTGAAAATCCCTCCCCCTATTCCAGGGGATTCTTCCTTGCCCTGTTAGCAACGTGTCTCCTTGTTTCCTCTCATTCTGCACAAGATACTTGCCTCAAGGGATAGTGCAACCTGTGCCCCCCTGTCACATGGGTAAAGGTAAGATTCCAAAGTTCAAAATGCTTTTCCATTCTTTCCCTTTTATATCTGATCCCCTCCTCCTTTGGCTTTCATGGTACAGACAAAATTAAAGCATCTTTTATCAGATTCCCATTGCCAAACTGTTCAGACACCCCCCCCCGCCTTTTTTTTTTTTTTTGCGGATTACATTATCATTTCTGTTTTAACCTTTGGACTTTCTATTACACCAAGAGTATTCATAAAGTGCCTATCACCAGAAATTGCTTATTGTAGACTTCAAGCCGTTCACATTTTTCTGTATTTCGAAAATTGTCTGATCTTTGCAGACTCTTTTTCCAGTTGTCAATACTCAACTTCTGATTCAAAACAACTTACAAAGCATCTTCTCTTATCCTTTCACATACAATTGTGTTCCTGGGATATCTGACAGATTCTGTCCTGGGAAGAGGTTTTCTTTCTTCCTCCATCCAAAGTAGAGATGTTTCAACAGTCCTCCACAGTTTCTCCTTTCAAAGCCAGGTTCCTGCAAGGGTATTTCTCAGGATACTGGAGTACATGGCATCCATGATTTGCATGCTTCACTTGGCCAGACTCCATATTAAGAATATCTAATTGTACCTCAGTTTAGCCTGGAGTTAGCATTTTTACCCTTTATTTTTTCAGATCCCTATTTTGGGGTTTGTACAAATGGAGATACAGTGTTGGGTATACCAAATCTCTTGCAATCTAGGTCTCCCATTCTCTCTCCCAACACCTCTCATGTCCGTCACTCAAGACATTTCTGATCTGGTATGGGATGCAGTCTCTAAAGGGTTGGATGTGCAAGGTTCTAGGGAACTCTCATGACAGAAGCACATAAATGTCAGAGTGATGTTAACAATGATCAACGCTCTTTGAAGACCTTAAATCATCTCTGGTCCCTAGGACCTTTGAAAGTTTACACAGACTACCAGAGTGTTGTGATACACAAACAGAGGGGTACCACATTGTACCCTCTTTGCATACTTGTCATGATAACTGGGGAGCAATTTAACTCTTCAGGCTTAATGCATTACATCAGAGAAAAACTTGATTGCAGACAAGCTAAGCAGAACCAGGACAGACTTGTCATGAATGGGAACTTCATCCTGGGGATTTCCAAGAAAGGACATGACAACTAAAGAAATTCTGCTTCTAGGACTCCTTGCATATGGGACTGGAAGACAGATGCTTTCTCTTTTTCATGAACGTAAATGCTCATTTATGCTTTTCTACCCTTTGCAACAATAGCTAGGGTTCTTTTAAAGATCCAGAAAGACTCTCCAAAAATTGTGGTGGTGACTCCCTTTTGGCATAGGCAGCAGTGTTTCTCCATTCTTTTTCATTTGGCCAATAGCAATCATCACATGATTCTCCACAGTTTGAATACTCTTCAACTAACTGGATGATATAATTTTGAATCTCTTTAAGCACCCTTTTTCTTTCAACATGGAATAAAGGAGGCAAAAAAAATGGCACTAGAAAATTTATATGGGCAGATGAAAATTATTTTCTATTTGGTGCCAGTCCAAGGATCAATACCTGTTTCAGGCCCAACTGCCTCTGGTTCTTTATTATTTTTGAGAGTTACTGATCTTTGGCCTTTCTTAATCAAGGTTAATTTCTTAGACATTTCTGTCTGCCCTTAGATTCCCCTTTCTAATTATCCTCAAGTTAACCAGATTTTGAAAAGAATGTTGTATATGTTGTCACCAAGGACACAGGTAGCTCCTCTGTAGGACTCTTTCGCCATTTGAACCAGCTTATCAGGCAGAATTGATTGTGGTTCTTAATATAGAAAACTATTTCAGTCATTGCTCTGACTTCTGTTAGGAGAGTATCTGAGTACAAGCACGGTTAAAGTCAGCCCTTCCTCATTCGTTCATAAGGTCATGTTTTCTTTGAGAACTAAACCCCTCCTCCTTTTATGCCTAAAGCAGACTCAGACTATTGAGCTCCCTGTCTTTTTTCCTGAACCAAACAGCAAAGGAGAAAAGACTCAACACTCTAGATGTCCACTGGCAGCTCAGATAATACCTAAACAAAACTCAAGCCTTCAGGAAAGGTAAGACAAAAAGACAACCATTGTCAAAGCAGGCAATTTCCATATGGTTTTCTTATGCCATTGCCTTTTGTTATACTCCACATAAGCTTCTTACAGGCAGGGTTAGTACCCATTCCACAAGAGCTTTGGATTCTCCAGCAGCTTTCTGGAAAGGGGTGGACTCCAAATACTCTAAAGACAGCAGCTTGGTCAAAGCACTACCAACTGGATTCCTTTTGCAGGTCTAGAACATGCTTTACTTGGATCATTTTCCAGGGGCTACTGGAGTCTTAATTTATTGGCCTCCTTCCTTCTTTGTCTCTAAACTATGATAATCTACCCAATTATCTTAGACTACTGCAACAGTGACTTCTAGGTTAAACACAATACAGCTGTGTAAGTAAAATTATCGAAACTCAATGTTGTTGTAGCCACCCCCAGGTGTCTGTATTCAGTCTGCTTTTGTTTTTCTCTTTTATTTCACAAAAGCGAGAAGTTATATATCCTTATATAGCTTGTGGACAATTTTGTTTCTTAGGATTATTCTTTCAGGGCTTTTGCCTCCATTTATTTTAGGCAAAAAAAGTTTCATGCTTTCTTTTTGTGGACATATACTCAAGTTCCTGACAGAGTGAATGGAACGCATTTAAAGGTCGGACATTGGCAAGGTGTAGGACCCAATTAGCTGTGGGTACTGAAAGAGTAATCTATTACAGCACCTACTCTTATGGTAAGTTTACTTACATAACTACACTAAAGATGTACCTAATGGAGAAGCCTGTATCTTGAAGTCATGACAAGCAACGCTTGGTGAAACTATACACCAAAGTTAAGTGGTCATAGACCTGCTGTTTGCAATGCAGATATTCTTAAAGCAAGTGATACAAACAGCCAGTGCTGTGATAGGATGGTCCTAGACTGCAGCAGTTTCCATAGTAAACTGAATGGAAAAGATGGAGTTAGCAACCCACTTGGAAAGGATTTGTTTGGTAAATGAGAGCTATTCCTTTTTCTAAAGCAAAGGAGACAAAGGGCTGTTTGGTCTCTCTAAATTCATACACCCATGTTAGGTAAAATCTACAACAGTAGTCCACTTGTGGTATGTAAATGGCATTTCCTGCAATGGAATACAGGAGAAATGAATGAAATGATTGGTGGACAGTTTGAAGACCTAGACCAGACACCATCCTCTAAATATGCTACTCAGGGAGAGTTCCATAATAGGCTCCTGTGCCACCTTTCTACCTAGGCTGCCAAGGCCACGACTTCCCGAAGACTGCCCTGCTCCCTACATGTAAAGCGAGAGATGCAATTATACAGCCAAACTGGAGGCTAAGCTCTCTCAACCCAAGACTGGACCAGACAGTCAAGAGGAGAAGGGAATTACTTGCATCACACCACCAGTCTCACACAGACCTAGGAAACCAGCACCGACAAAAAACACACAAATACACAAAAACATACTCGGAGGCTCTAAATAAAAATCTGCAAAAGCAACAGAGACCTCCAAAGCAAACATCCAAGCAACCTCCACCCCCCTAACACAGACCATGAAACACATATTTCACAAACGTGTGCCACGCAATCACAGCCCTTAAGGCAAAATAACATACCAAACACACTAGTAATAGGTGACTCTATAGTCAGGCACACTGACGTCCCACTCACTAGGCTGAACAAGGAGAAGGTTACTGTTAGCTGCCTGTCGGGTGCCAGAATCCACCACATAACACAAGCACTCAGGTCACTCCAGAACAAGTACAAATACGACTCTGTCATTTGTCCATGTTGGTGTGAATGACCTGAGCCGTACCTCCCTGGACTACATGAAGAGAGTAATGGAAGAGCTCTCTAATCACATATCCCAGGCCGGTATGACCCTGACCTTGAGTAGCATCCTGCCCTCACCAAGAATGATACCACGGTATACAGAAAAAATTATCAATTTCAACAATTGGCTAAGCTTCTGTTGTCATTCAAAGGAGATCCAGTGACTGTCAGCCTGAGATGACATGTTCGACAAGCCACGCTGCTTCGCTAGAGACGGCTTGCACCTGTCACCCTTAGGCTATCTAATACTGGCCAAGGCTCTTGCCACCCCCATAATGCCTTTTTTAGGCAAGGCTCAAAAGACAAACCCACTGCAGTAAATGGCACAAGTAACAAAAAAACTGAGGATAATGCTACTCAATGCCAGAAGTCTAAACCTCAAAATGCATGCACTCAAGGCACTCCTCAGTATGGAGAAAATCAATATATGGCAGTAACAGAAACCTGGTTTAAGGCTCCAGAGAGCACCCCAGCACTACCAGGCTACAACTCATACCATACATTTTGGCCACAAAACCCAGACTGAAATACAAAAGGTGGGGGGCGTTATCCATATTCATCAAGGATACCCACACCTCCAGGTTAGTGGTGCAGCATAATGCTTCAGAGATCATCCCCATTCAACTAACAATGGGCAGAACTGCAATTCAAATTGTAGTTTGCTACAGATCACCCACTATGTCCCAGGAACCCCATTCCGCATTTCTGAAAACACAAAGGTCCTACCAAACACCCTGATATTGGGTGATTTCAGTTACCCAAACATTAACTGGGAGAACTACTCATGTACTAACTCCCTTGCCCAACATTTCCTAGAATTTATAAACTCAAACACCCTGGATCAACTGGTCAACACCCCCCCACCAGAGGTGACAACATATTGGACCTGGTCATCACCAACATGGGTGACCGGTGTTCCACACCGGAGGTCAACCCCTTGCTGGTTAGATCTGACCGTAAACTAATCACTCTGGATATCCACATTCTGCCCCCACCCCTGGTCAAAGAAACCACGTGAAAAACTTTTCAAAAGCAAACTTCACATTACTTAAGATAGAGGTGGTAAGTTTCAAATCCCCCATGCTAAAGGATAATGCTGCCCTAGCTGCAAAATCCTTTACTAATGCACTCTACGGGTACCTACAAGAATGCATGGATCATGCTATCCCAAGCAAAACCAAGACTCACTCCTCCAAGAAAAGGGAACCAGTCTGGTGGACCCCTGCCATAAACAAGCTATACAACAGGAGGAGGAAACTAGTACAGAAGAGAGTAAAATCCCAAGAAGGGAAGACATCCCTGATCAGTATCAGCAAGAAACTATGATCCCTCATAAAATCATCCAAGGCTAGCTTCGAAAGAAAAATTGCCAAGGACTCCAAAGATAACCACAAGACATTCTTTAGCTATGTCAAGAATCTAAGTGGCAATTCCCAGATCTCCTTGGAGTTAGTGCAGAATGGCAAAAAATACATTGAACCGACCGATATCGCCAACATCCTGGCAGACAGGTTCAGTGCAAACTTCACCCCCCTCTCACCCCCAAAAGGGCCCATAACCATACCAGAAGAATATAGTGTCCCTGAAATCACAGACACTCAGGTTAAAACAGCCCTTTCCAAAGCCAAAAAACACAGCATCAATGGGACCGAACAGTGTCCCAGGCTGCATCCTACATGAGCTCAAAGATGAATTAATCCCTCACCTAAACACAATGTTCAATTGCAACACTAAAGGTGTTGTTTACATTAGCATGTGTCCTAGTTGTCCTGCCTTCTATATTGGTATGACTAGTAGGCATTTAAAAACACGTATTAGGGATCATATTTACGCTATTCATCAAAAAGATGAAACTAATGCATTATTTAAGCATTCAGTTACATGTTCCACATTTAACAAGTTTTTGTTTTCTGTCTTGGAAGTTGTTCATCCTGATTTGAGAGGTGGGGATTTCAAAAATTATCTTGAACAAAGTGAAACTCTCTGGCAAATTAGATTAAATTCTGATGTATATCCTGGTTTGAACGACACTATAAATGTTAAATGTTTTTTAAAATATAGGGAGTTGTTCATTAATAAACATGCTGATATTAGTTTCGTTGATTGTTCAATTAATCTTTGATTAGATATGCTATTTATATGCTGAATTTATTTATTTATTTATTTATTTTATTTATTTATTTAATTTAACATTTGTTGTCCGGGAATGTCCGACTAGGTTCCACAGATCCTGTTTTCAGCGGAGGCCCGGGGAGAAATGCTCCAAATGCATGTCTTTGGAATTGTGATGAATTTTTTATTCTGATGAAGTCTACGGATGAAAGCGGGCAATAAACTGGTGTACGCTATTTCTTTTGAGTTTTTCATCGTTTTTCACTGCCTTAACTGTGGTATTTTATTTGTTTTATTATTTGGTTCTTTTTTATTTGTTTTCATTCTGTGCTTGTGCCTGTATCATGGCCGAGGCAGTTGAAGATCCTTTGCTTGGTCTATCCATTCACCCTACACCAACATCGGACAATACTAATACTGTTAATATTAATAACTTGCTGGTTACCACTTTAGTGGACATACAAAATTCTTTGAGATTTTTGGTAACCAAAGCTGGTGAGCGTGATTCTGATTGTCAACGTGAGGGACGAGCTGCGGCGAATGCCTCTAGTCCTATTGAAATATATGAAGAAATGGATACTATCATTGATTTGGAGAACGCAGTCGGCGTTGGAAAAAAACAGGGTTTGGCTAAATCACGTTCCAGTCGGTGTAACCATGCTGATAGGGGTGTGTTTCACAATTCTGTTGAACACTTCCTTGAGAGTTCTGACAACCCTTTCAGCAGTTTGGGAAGTTATCGGAAAAATGTGAACAGTGCCAATATGAATAAAAAGCGTGAGCAACTGGTAAGACTTTTAAAAAGATACCGTTCTCTAAATTTGGAGAACAGTTACATTTCATGTTGCATTGAACTTAATATAGTCCCTAAGGGACTTAGATTCTTTAAATGTCCTAATGGTGTTTATGCTGAGCATCCGTTATTTGATGCCTTAGTTACTTTCTTTAATGATGCTGGTTTGCGTCTACTGAAATTGCTCATGGACAACAATTTTGCTAAAATGAGTTCGTTAAAAGACGAAATTATCAGCATTGAATCGAGTTTAAAGGTTATGTTTTCAGAGGATACCTTTACTGAGTTTTTAGACTCTTTATGGGATGAAGTTGAACAGCATTCCACTGAAGTTATCGGGCGGAAACAATCAAAATTGGCGCAGGATATTAATTCCTATCAGAACAAAACGGCTTATGACAATTTTGTTCACAAAGGCTATAATGCCAATAATTATCATGGTAATCATAATAATGGACTTAATTTAGACAATGACAATAGGAAGACTTACAGTACGGTTGTCTCTAAATCTCGTTCTGTTGGTCAATTTGTTTCTAGCAACAGTGGGGTTGATCAGCATTTTTCTTCCCCGCCTGCTGCTACCACTGACAGTCGTGATTGTCCCACTGTTAATCATAATTCTGGTGTTGCAGTCAACATTGATCACTTAGGAACAAATGACTGTAGTCCTTCTACTAACATTAACAATGACAATGTAGTTAATACTACGAACAAAGTTGAGACTATTCCTAAAATTGCTTCTAATAGTTCTTCATCTTCTGCTTCTGCTTTTTTCAGCAAAAAGAGTTACAGCAACAAACAAACTGTCCTCACGAGAAGCCGAACTTTTTTGGCCTCGAATTCTTCAGGGGACGAGACAGATTATGTCAAGGACAATTTTGGTCTTATTAATTTAAGTAATCATTATTTCTCTGAAATTGAATTAAAAATTCTTAGGTATGGTTTAAATTTTGTGCCTAATGTTAAAGCCAACTTTAGTAAAACTGTAGTTGACATTAAGAAGTATACAAGGAAATTGAATTTATTTTATTTAATGAATGATATTCCTATTAAGAACAAAAGCTTAGTTAAGCCTTCCAGTTTTACCCCTCAGTTACATCACACCATTAGGGTGTTTGAGGAATTGTGTATTCAGGACATTGGGCAGATGTTATGTAGTAGACCAAATACTTATTCCAACTTAAACAATGATGAAATGAAAGCTTTTTACAACCTTAGGTCATTGAATAATGATTTAAGGTTCATGAAGAGTGATAAAGGTGGCAATATTGTCATCATGAAACAGCAGGTTTACAAAAATAAAATGTTGGATATTTTAGGAAATAAAGAAGAGTATGAAACTATTAATTTTCATCAGATCTTGTACAAACAACGTATGATTCATTCCTACTTATATGATGCACTTATGTCTGGTGACATTAGTTACGAAGTTTATGATTTTTGTACAGTGCAGGAACCTAGGATAGGTGTTATTTTTGGAATACCAAAAACTCATAAGTGTTTGACTAACCCTCCCCTCAGGCCCATTGTTTCTTCACCTCATTCAGTTACTGAGGGTATTTCTCTTGTTATTGATGCTATTTTAGGACCTTGTTTAGCCAAAGAAGTATCTTATGTTAGAGACTCTTGGCATTTTTTGAAAAAATTAAATTTATACGCTGAGTGGAGTTTTTGATTTTCAAAAGTATATTATGTTCACAATTGATGTTGTATCTTTATACACCTGTATACCACACTGTGAGGGTGTTGAAGCCGTACGTTGCTTCTTAGCTAAGAAAAATTATGGGCTTAGCTGTAATGCCATTTCTACCATTTGTGGCTTTTTGGACATAATTTTAGACAATTTTTTTCTTTTTGATAAGATGTATTATAAACAAAAGAGAGGAGTTGCTATGGGTCTCCTGCAGCACCTGCCTATGCCAATTTGGTTATGGCATGGTGGGAATTTCAGTTTTTACCCCACTTAAGTAACAAATTTAACATCTCCTTTTGTCGTTTTGTTGATGATTTGTTTTTTATTATTGAGGGTGACCCAAGTACTGTTGATTCTTTTCTTTTTGAAGTAAACTTATTGTCTAGTTATTTGAAATTCACAAGAGGTTGTGTCGGTTTAAAAGTCAACTTTTTAGATGTGCTTCTCTGGTGGGATATTGATGATATGAGATTTCATAGTCGCATTTATCGTAGAGAGACGTTTACCAACAGTTATTTGCATTACTCTAGTAATCATCCTAGGCACATCGTTAAAAATATTCCTAGAGGACAGTTTATTAGAGCTAGCCGTAGGACCTCTAAAAATTGTGACTTGATCTGTGAATTTGAATTTATTATTAATTTGTTTGTTGATAGAGGGTATCATAGGTCTGATTTAACAAAAACTAGTAATGAGATTATGAGTAAACGCTTAGACGTTTATAAGCCTCTGTTGGATTATACTTCCAAAGAGACTTTATGCCTCAATACTGTTTCTACTAATAAGACTGTTGATACTAATTTGATTTGTGCCCTTGATATGACGGTTGACAGTCAGCGTATTCAGCAAGTGTTGATTAAAAACTGGATTATAAGAGGTAACTCTGACTTATATAATGTTCTGGGTGACAAACCTTGTTTTGTTTCAAAGAATAATTTTAGTTTGAAGAAAGCATTAGAATTTAATGACAACCAACCTGTTATTACTGTGACTGACAAAAAAGGTATGCACTGTTGTCATCAGTGCAATATGTGTCGATATATTTCTGAGGGTCCGTATATCAATATTGACACATATGAGAGAACTATAGGTGTACCATGCTTTGTAAATTGCAACACTAAAGGTGTTGTTTACATTAGCATGTGTTCTAGTTGTCCTGCCTTCTATATTGGTATGACTAGTAGGCATTTAAAAACACGTATTAGGGAGCATATTTACACTATTCGTCAAAAAGATTAAACTAATGCATTATTTAAGCATTCAGTTACATGTTCCACATTTAACAAGTTTGTGTTTTCTGTCTTGGAAGTTGTTCATCCTGATTTGAGAGGTGGGGATTTCAAAAATGATCTTGAACAACGTGAAACTCTCTGGCAAATTAGATTAAATTCTGATGTGGTTTGAACGACACTATAAATGTTAAATGTTTTTTAAAAATATAGGGAGTTGTTCATTAATAAACATGCTGATATTAGTTCTTTTTTTACTTGAGCTTGTACCTTTAAGGCTTTTTAATTAGTTTTGTTGATTGTTCAATTAATCTTTGATTAGATATGCTATTTATATGCTGAATTGTGATGAATTTTTTATTCTAAAAAGAAAACGATGAGTGCACCATGCGCTGTAGAAATAAATTCCAATGAGATCTCAAAGAAGGCTCCTGGTTGAACAAAAGTTCACGTTTATTGTTCAAAACAAACGAACATAAGAACTGCAGTAAAGTGAGCACTTTCGCGTTGTACACCAACGCTTCATCAGACATAAATGCAGTAAAAAGCACTCCGCCCTAAATACTAATAGCATCATGACATCACAACATTCATTAAGACATTCAACCAACAACAAAGAACATTTAAAACATAACCTAAATTTAAAATTAATGCTTGAGGGGTCTGGATGTTAAAAAAGGCTTAATGGAAAACCTGTCATTAAGCCCAAACCTATGGGCTTGTAACTTCATTATCCATTTGCCCTCTCTCTCCTCAGTCCTATTTTTAAAATTACCTAACCTGCTGTTTTTAGTGACTAACTCCAGAACTTGAAATTTAAAATTATGTGTGCTGCCTAACTCCACTATGTGTTTCGCCAGGGCATTCATAACATTGCCTTTCGTGATGGCATAGATATGCTCTCTGACATGCTCTCGTAGCGACCTGGTCATCATGCCCACATAGAATGTCTGGCATAATTGACATTCAGCTACATATACTAAATTCACGGATCTACAATTAGCATAGTGTTTGAATGAGTATGTCTTTTTAGTAACCGGATGTGTAAAGCTGCCAGAATTATACGTTCGGACAGCTCTTGTCATAACATAATAATCTATTAAGTGAGAGCATATTCCTATAAGCCACTCTGGGTCTTACATCGACCAACGATCTAATTCTGTCATCAATCATTAAGATGCCCCAATGTTTAAGGACATCCAAGATGTAATTGTTCCTATTGGTATAAGGGATGACAATCCTGTTAACATTGTCCCTGTTCATGCACTTGGATTGATGTGGATGACCACTTGATCTGTTGATCAAAGGAGCTCCCTCATTGGATCTACGACAGTCCCCCTTAGAGATGGCATTGAGTACATGATTCTTCCCATAGCCCCTGGATATAAAATTCCTAACTAAGTTCTCCTTATGTTTGTGATAGGCTGCTGGTTGTGATGTTAACTTTGAGACCCTGACAGTTTGATTAGTAATAATATTCCTGTGTACATGCTTAGGATGCATGCTTTCATGATGTAGTAAATGATTTCTCCAACAGGTCTTCCTGTAGAGTTCAGTGTCAAAACCATGAAGGATGTACACAGGGACAATCGCCTTATAAGCCTGACTAGCTTGGTCTGCAAGGCTAGTGTGCATCATCATGGATCTCATTAACAGAGACACTGGAAACCTCCAAACACTGGACTCTACCCAGTTCGGCTTGGTTAAAGGCAGGATCATGCCTCCTAAACCTGGTGTACTTCTTTGAGACCATTACCAAGGCTATAGACGAGGGAAAGGTGGTCCACAAAGCCTAGCTAGACCTTGCAAAGGCCTTTGACACCATTTCCCATTCTGGTATTATAGACAAGCTCACCACTGAACATAAACCCCTACATCACGAGATGGGTTGCCAACTGGCTCACGGACAGAACCCACATGGTAAGAGATGCGGGAGCTAGGTCTGACTCTAAACCAGTTACAAGTGGTGTTCCCCAGGGCTCAGTCCTAGAACCCCTCCTGTTCGGCATATACTTCTCAGAGGTACAGGCAAGCACAGGACTATGGCTGACCAAGTTTGCAGATGACTGCAAACTAGGGGTTATAATTGACTCTCTGGCTGACACAGACATCCTCCAAAAGGGTCTCACTGAGACAGATACCTGGTGTCAAAATCATGGCCTCAAGCTAAATGCCAAAAAGTGCATAGTCATCCCCTTTGGAAAAACAAAGTACCCACAAATTACCACATAGGTGGTAGCTCCCTAAATATGGAAGATGAAATAAGGGATCTGGGGACCCAAGTAGATAGTAATCTCTCCTTTCATAATCACATTGCCAAAGTGGTTAGAAAATCCTTCTATCTAATCACAAAAGGGTTTGCATCCAGATCAAAAGAGGTCATTGTGCCCCTCTACACATCACTCATCAGACCCATCATAGAGTACAACTCCCCATTTGGGATGTACCTTGCAAGACACCTGCAACAGCTAGAAAGATCACAGAAGTACCTCACCAAGAGGATCACTGGCCTCAAACAGATGCCCTATGCAGCTTGACTGAAGAAACTCCAGCTGTACTCTGTTGCATACTGCCTACTCAGAGGTGATCTCTGCCCGACATACAAGGCCATGTCCAACCCAGAAGTGAGGGATATGCTCTACCTAAAGAAAACCATACTCCTTCGAGCCACATGCTCTAAGGATCTAAACCTCAAAACAACAATAAATAGGACGTGCTGGAGGGGATAGATTCCTGTCCCAGAGACTTCTCATGCTGTGGAACAAGATTCCAATCTACATTAGGCAGAGCTCCTCACTAACACTCCAAGAAAAACCTTGAAGAGTGGATGGGAATCAGGAAGTTTACCACGGGGATCACTTCAGTAGCTCTGCTGGATAGAGGTACAGGTAACTAATCTAAGGGGGCGATGAAAGCCAACACATTCCTGCTAGGCTTATAAATGCCTTTGGGCAGATAGCCTAGTACCTACCTATGAACCTATGAAACTGGGTCAGAGACAATTTCAAGTTTATCCCCCCCCCCAAGAACTAAAACCAATGGAATGCTCAATGCAGGCTTACTATATGGAAATCCTTGGATAGGCATATCACAAGCCAGTCATCTGAAAAGGAACACATGAAAGTCCACCAGCTGCAAGGCTTTGGCCATTACAGCCAAAACCATAGCAAATATAAGTGTTGAAAAAAGCCCAAATGGAAACGTAATGGAAGTGGTGCCACCCCAGAGGAAACTGGAGGAATCTCCTGTGTGAACTCTGATGCAATAGTAATCAGTGACACCATTTAAAAGGCCAGCAGAAGGAACAAGAGAGTCAGCATCTGGATGTTGAGGAATCAAATGCACTGGATAAAGTCAGTGAGGTCCAGAATGAGACCAGATTATCTTGCCCCTTTCTTAGCTAGGAAAAGGTGGGTAGAGAGAAGCACTTGCTCCCTTCTGAATGAGGGGAAATCTCTACAATTCTTTTATGTCAGTACAGTATGAGTACAGTACGAGTCTGCTTGTCTCTCAGTGGAGCTTCATCTGGGGAACACCTATTAGCTGAATGGTTCAGCCTACCATGACAGTATGAAAAATCCCACTGGTCAGTGCTGATCATTTTCAAAGATGGGATAAATTCACACAGTCATCTCTCCCCAGCCCCAAGACATCTATATATAGTAGTCAAGACTGCTACTATTGGAGTGGTACAACTATTCTCTTAGGTGACTTAGCTGGCAGAGGAGGGAAAAGACCATATGATACTTCAGATTCTACAGCAGGTGGAAAAACAATTTCCTTACTAGGAGTTAGTTGGGTCTACAAAAGGAAGACAAAGTAGCAAAGGCATCATAAACATCCTCTGTAGTTGTGAGGGCCTGCTTCCTCCTCAACCATGTCTTGTCAGGCCTGGCTTGCTCTACAAATAGACATACAAAAAGTTACTGTGCCATCCCTTTGGAGAGATCAGACTCCGCAATGACATTTATCAAAGGCACATGTCTGAGAATGTGGCTGTGGCCATAGTGTCAGTACAATCAAAGAACAGTGCACCACATGAAAGCCCATTGTGGAAGTTGTAGGCAGAGTCTTAATTAGGTCTTCCAAAAAATCAGACTCGGGGAGATGCGAGTGCGTGCATGTGTGTGCCTTCTGTGGAAGGTTGGGCGCCAGGCTGGCAACTCGACACCGTAAAACACCACTGCCAATCATGAGCGGACGGTGATCCGCTGTGGTGACCCCTAACCGGGAAAAGCCGAAAGAAGAATAGTAATGTCTAGATATTTTAAACGGCCAATAGAGGGCAGCAGAGTATTAGTTTCAGAATTACATCATAACATTTTTTTAATTGATTTAATTTTTTATATACACATGAAACAATTTGTATTGTTTGTAAAATAATGAGAATACTACATATTTATCATGATACTTTTGACATTTTACAAATAATTTTATATGTATACATATTTTTAATAGGCTAAAATGTTTTTTTTTTTAATTGTACCTAATTGTACCATACATCATTGTAGTAAAAGGAAGTGAATTAACATAAGAAGCTGCATTTCATTGTTGTTATAAAAGGAGGGGGTTTCAATGATTTTGTTGTGTTCTGAAGTCTCAGTATGTAAGGGGATGAAAAACGTGGTGAATAAATTTAAGCGTTTTAAGTGTAGTCCTTGTGTCTTTAGTTATTTTTGTTGGCATTCATCTGAAACAGCGATTTGGTGGACTGCTAGGTTTATACTCTAAACTGCACTTCTGACAGTTCTGGATTTTTGGTTTTAATATTACTGAGAACATGCAGGTCAAATTTCAGCTGGTCAACAATGATGACCCCAAGTAGTTTGGTGCGAGTTTCCACTGTGATTGGTGTGTTACTGTGAGAAGTGATGGAGAAAGAATATATTTAATATATTAATATACTCAATATAGTAGTACTACTAACACAGTGTGACAAACTCCTTTAATATGTGCTTAAATGCCTGTCTTGGTCAGATGTAATCTACCCTGTGTAAAAAAAGCCCCAGATAGTGTTACTACCACATAACCTCCGTGGTGACTGATTCACTCAGCCACAAAATTGTGCGTGCTTATATGCATGTTTTACTTATATATACACATAAGTAAATATGTATCTATACATGTAACAGAAAACTATAAGACTTGCCTGTTCTACATTAAAAGTACCTTTTTTCAGGGGGGCAAGCTCCCCTATGCACATCCACTACTTATTTCCAAGATCACTGTACCTCTGGGAAGGAGTTTGAGACCGCAATTCCAGACTATTACCTATTTCTCCCTAATCCGAGTTAATTCCCCAGAATTTTGGGACTCGAAAACAAAACAGGAGCTCATATTCCTCACTCTGGACTCTAGATATGTTTGGAATAAAATACATGTCTGGCACACTATTTATCTACTTAAAATAGCAACTAGTTAATGAAAAATTGTTTATAGTTTAAAGATGCACTTAGATTTACTTAAATGGCTCCATACTTGCTTTATCTACAGTAAACATATCCATGACCATAAAAAAGTCCACAAAAAAACTAGGAGCATTATACAGAAATAAACAACTTCTCACCAAAGCAGCAAAGATTTCAATAGCAAATTCCCACCTTATCTCCACCCTACTTTATGCCTCTCCAATATATACCAACCTAAAGGCAATGCGATCTGAACAAGCTAGAGACCTGCTACAACAAATTCGTCACATATCCTACCATAGTCACCACTGTCTCTCACTTGCTGAACTGGGCTAGCTTGAACTCCCTCACCTCCTTCAATGGTATCAACTATCACTCACCCACAAACTAGTAAACCATCCACTAAATGTCCCATCTCTCCAGAATCTACTCCAACCCTATCGTACCACCAGACCACTAAGATCCAGCAACAAAAATCACTTGCAGATCACTTAAGCCAATAACTCTGCTGGTGAAGCACTATTCTCTTGTGCCATAGCCAAATTATGGAACTCCCTCCCACCCACAATTACCTCCGTACCATCATGCACCCACTTCAAAACTTTACTAAAAGCGCACCTAATAACATACTGGCTATGCCCTTGCAACTCCCACTCTAATATCACC
Organism: Protopterus annectens; assembly: GCF_019279795.1. Lineage (NCBI taxonomy): Eukaryota > Metazoa > Chordata > Ceratodontiformes > Protopteridae > Protopterus > Protopterus annectens. Next base: position 1,320,351,148 of record NC_056737.1, on the reverse strand, counting down.
CACCCCATCCAACCACTACCTTTCTTTCCACCCCACTAACTACCTTGATTATAGCAAGCTCAGATGCTCATAAGCCTAGTACTTATTATACAGCAGGAACTTCTTATTGTAACATTTGTTAATGTCTGTTATGTACTTCGCAGATAAAGATTCTAGTTGTCTACTGATGTACTATGTTCTTCATCTGTAAATATGTCTGTAATTAATTGCTATGTTAAATTGTTAATCGCTATGTAATTCAATGCAACTACTGTCTATTTTAACTGTGGAGCTTTTCTCCCCGGGCCACCGCTGAAAATGGACCTACGGTCCAGTCAGACACTCCCGGTCAACAAATGTAAATAAATAAATAAAATAAATAAATAAAAGTCCATCTTATCCGGCCTTCATATTTGTGTCGTAAACATAATAGATGGCACAGAGCACACTTCTGCCTCCTCTGGACACTTCAGAACATCTCGGCTTATCGTTTAAATCTTAAAATGTTAAAATATTGAAACAAAAATGAACTTTTATGGGATTCCCATGACAAGGCCATGGAGATGATCGGTGCCTAGACCAAAGTGTTTATTGTACTGCCTACCTGCTGTTGCCTGGGAGAGTTGCCCTTCTTGCCCCACCATTGTTATGGCTCAGGAGACTGTATTCCCCATTCACTATGATGTAAAGAAAGTAACTTCACACCCATCTCAAAACACTCTACGCCATCTAAAAGTCCACCTTGAATAAATATACACTTGTTAGATCATAGTTCCTTTTCACAGCAATATAAATTTTTTTTTTGTTTTAGTTTTGCAGAACGTACCTGATGTTTCTCATATTTTGGTGCGTCTTCCAGAATATGCCAACAGAAAAGTATGTCTGCTTAATAGTACTTCAGTGGCCGGACTTTTTTCTATCTATATGCTCGATTTACAATGGGCAGTCAGGTAGAGCTGTCCAATCATCATGTTTGTTTTTGAATATTAACAAGCTGTTACTGTATAAAATAACACTACGTACTGATCTTTATACATCATTTGATAAACATGTAGTTTTTGTTTTCCTGTCCAAATAATCCAACATTTCTTGGGGCTAGTCAGTCTCAACAAAGCTTTAAGACAAAATAGGCAGATGATTTATAGTTGCACTTAATTCCTTGATGTTTTCAATAGTAGTTTTTGCCACTGAAATGCCCCTTATTAGGCGTTGGTGTCATTTGTTCATGCTGTATTGCTGACCCTTCATCTATTCCCCTTCATATTATCCTTAATACTCATTTCTTCACATAACAATAATAATAATAATGGCCATGGGATTTTGGCCACCTCTAAGTTTATATTCAAATACTGCACTTCACCAGAATGCCATGCTTTATTGTGCTCACTGGCATAAGGAATGCCATGCTGTCACAAGCAGCTGTTTGGGTGGTAGGTAATCTATCCTTGTATTATTGAGCCACTTGAGTTGGCAAACCTGGTATGAAGGCTGGAGTACACTCCGAATGTTCTTGTTGGTCTGCTGGGTACCATGAGAGCAGTGCACTTAGGTATACTCACGCTATTCTTCTGTTCCTGATCATCACACTGGAGCTGAGTAGGGCTCATTTGTTAAAGTTCTGTTTTATCATATTCATCTCCAAGTCTGATTTTTTTTTTTTATGTTTCAGTTTTTCGGCTATAAATATTACTTCTGCACATCTATCAAACCCAGTATCTTACTCAGCAGTAAGAATGGCCCAGTAATGGCAGAGGATTTAGGTGGTGGGGTTGTGGACTATGACTATTATTCTCAGATAATAACAACTTGCATTTTATTACTCAGTGAAACAGTCTATTAGTAATATCAGCATTAAGCATGTATGATACAATTACTGCTGTTCAGTTTCAATAACATTGTCGTCTCACAGTAAGACATCCTGTTCGATTCTCAGCTAAAGCTTCTTCTGTGTAGAGACATGCGTGAATGGGCGTACCTTCGTTGAAGGTTGTGTGCCAGAGCTGGCAACTCGGCACATAAAAATCTACTGCCAATTATTAGCGGACCGGAGTTCCACTGTGGCAACCCCTAACCGGGAAAAGCTGAAAGACACAACAAGACACACAACATGGAACATTACATAGTGCATGAATATAATCAGTAATGAGGGGAAATACATCAGAAATGAGCTTGACAAGCTTTGTTAAGCACCCCTCATCTCTGTAAAGCTCTAGTCTCGTGCTAGAGTATCAACATTGATCAGTAGGCGACACAGAAGAGAACAGGAAGTGCAATCCCCTTTAAAAGCTATTAAACACTTTTATTCAGCCTTTTTGGGAAGCTGAAAGAAGTGTCTACCATATTTTTAATCAGTCCCACTGATGTTCTATGATGGGTAGTCTCTGTAAGGCAGCAGCAGGTGTTTTACAGCACTGAAAGCTGTGAAGTACCTAGTCCTTGCACACTTTTTTCATTTTTTTCTCAAAAATTTTGAGTTTATTTGAAATGTGTAAAGCTCCATGGACTACAAAAGAATTATAATTTGGTCTCTTCAGTCATAATCTAGTTTATTATGATGTTCTCTCTACATGGATGTCGATAGTCACCTTGAGAATGAATTGACATACATGTCTCAAACAGAAAACACTAATTATGATTGGAGAATCAATCATAATCCTTAGGGATACTACATTCATAACAAAATATGCTAAGGTATGGAGTAACAAAAGCAACATTTGATATATAATTACGGCACAACTGCATGACGCATTAAGCTTAAGATAAGAATGTTTACCTTACCAACACAGTATAAGAACATCATGAAGGAATATATTAACAGCAGAGAAGAGTCACACCATCTGAAATACAAGAGGTGATCTTCACTCTTCAAACCAGTAAAAAAAAAGGATAGATGCTGGTCTTCTTGTTCAAAAAAAGGCACAGAACATTAGCAGGAACCCCCCCCCCCCCCCCAAGGACTGGCCTAATAACTCCTCCACCTGCATCCAAATCCATCCATTCATTCTACAGGGGTGACAGCTGGGCATCACTGGTCAAGGTGACAGCCCAACGGCCCAATCATTCTGCCCAGGTAGTCTAGTGAGTCCCATCAGTAGGACTGTTATGTGGGAGGCAGCAAAAAACATGGTGATGATACGGGATAAATCAAATGCACCAGGAACAAATTCTGTACTGTTTAAATGTTTAAGCTAATTTGGCTACTTTTAAAAATCTTATCTGTTTAAATTTTTCATTCTCTTTTCTGTCCTTTGCATTAAACCTTTTCAGGCATAATGTTTTATAATATTCAGGAAGGAAAGGAGAAATTAGCATGATTAATAGGCTCATAGGTAGGTACTAGGCTATCGGCATTGGGGCCTATACAAGCCCAGCCAAAAAGTTACCCTGGCTTTTGCCACCCAAGAAAATTATTTTCCTGTGCCACTGTCGAACAGAGCCACAGAGGTGATCCCCGAGGTGAATTTCCTATTTCCCATCCAGGCATCAAGATTTTTTTTGAAGAGTGCTAATGAAGAGCTTTGTTTGATATAGATAGGTAGTTTATTCCAGAGTATGGGAAGTCTCTGGGACAGGAATCTATCCCTCCGGCATGTTCTGTTTATTGTGGTGACAAGGTTTAGGTCCCCAGAGCATGTAGCTCAGAGGGATTGGGATTTCTTTAAGTGGAGCATGTCCAACAGCTCTGGGTTTGACATAGCTTTGTATGTTAGGCAGAGATCACCTCTGAGTAGGCGATATGCGATGGAGTAAAGCTGGAGTTTTTTGAGATGGTCTGCGTAGGGCATCTGTTTCAGGCCGTTAATTCTCTTTGGGAGGTATTTCTGCGGCCTTTCCAGTTGTCGTAGATGTCTTGTGAGGTACATACCAAAAGGGGCGTTGTACTCTATAATGGGTCTAATGAGTGATGAGTAGAGGGGAACAATTACCTCTTTTTCTGGATGAGAAACCTTTTGTGATGAGGTGTGCCACGTAGAAGGATTTCCTGACTATTGTGGCAATGTGATTATCAAAGGAGAGACTACTGTCCGCCTGTGTCCCAAGGTCTCATCACATATTGACATATTGAATAGTATTGACCAATTGCTGTGACTTCTACAATTGTATAGTACATAGGTTCATAGGTTGGTACTATGCTATCGGCCCTAGGACCTATACAAGCCTACACAAAAAAGGACCAATGGTGCGCACAAAAAGACCAGGAAACAATAGTAAGCACCACCAACCAGGAATGAACACGAACAATGTAAATGCAAAATCCAGACAGTTTATTGTCCACACTAACACTTGTACAGATGCAGCATGTTTTCGTCATCAACTTCATCAGAAAATGAAAAGCAACCACATCCATCTGTATTTATACCCTCCCTAATAACATCAATTTAAACAATTCAATCAACATTAAAAGCAACAAGATTCTAAAATCAGTTAATTCCACATATGATAAAAAACTATAAACCAAAATAGTTTTGTAACTTCTTACATTTAATAAATATAATTTGAACACATTTAATACCCTCATCCTATTCAAAATTCTTCCCAAAACAAACAATTAATAAATAGCATATAAGTAAAAATGATTAAAATGTATGTTGAACAGTGTAGGTCTCCCTCAAGTGGTGAAACTGAAAATAACAAATTAATTCATAGTTGTAACTTAGTATATATAAAACCACTTAAAATGAATTAAATGGTACATTTGTAATTGGACTTCAAATAAATATTCATTCTAACTCATACATGTAGTAAATAACAATTAACGTTTAGCAGATCTGATTTTAAGCACTGGTGCTAAAGATACCATTTCATTAAGACCTGGGAATTTGCTAGAATCCAAACACCAGTTGCCAGTATAACTCTCTGTATTCAACAAGCATTTCTCACATACCACCCCAGGACTCAATGCAACCACCTCCAAAATAAAAAATTGAAAACCAGATGTCCTACAGGTGGTAGTGTGCTTGTATAATGCGTTTCTCTCATTCTTTGTTCTAATTTCATATAAAAATTCGTAAATCCTCTGCTTTAACTTCTTTTCACTTTTCCCTATATAAAAGGATTCACATTCTTTACAAGTTGCAATATAAATAATCCCTTTAGTGTTACAATTAGCATGTGTTTAAAATTAATTTCCTTTTCCTAGCTTTTAAGTAAATAAAATCTCCCGTAGATAAAAATGTACAATAATTACAACACCCACACTTGTATAAACCCTTCTTTTCATTCTTACTACTCTGTGTGTTAACTCTAACCGAACGCCTCTCTAAAATATTTTTAATACTATTACCTTTTCTATATGTATAAATCAATTCTTTGTCAAAAATATACTTTAAGTCCAAAATTTTAGAAAAATTGCTCCATTCCTTGTCAAAAATTCTCCTAATAACTTTAGAATTACTATCATATGTAGTAATTAAACTAGACGCATAGTCTTCCATAGGTTTGTTTACTTGTTTTGTATCATCCAAAGTTTGAATTTTACCTAAAATTGGAGCAAATTTTTCATTTCTCTTTTCACATACTTCATCCAAAATTTTGTCAAAAAATTCCCCTGGATATTCTCGGTTTAAAAATAATTCTCTAAGTACACTCACCTCACTTAAAAAAAAATCGTCATCAGAGGTCATCCTACTTAACCGTACTAGCTGTCCCTTCACCACACCTTTCTTCTGGTGTGGTGGATGGGAACTAGTATAGTATAAATAGGAATTTGAAAAGGTCTCTTTTCTGTGAATCTTGGATGTAAAATGACCATTGTTTTTCAAAATGTGAACATCTAGATAAATTAATTCATGTTGGTTGAAGTTGTTAGTAAACTCCAAGAAATCAGTTGTGTTGTTTACATATTCTACAAAATTGTCAAAGTCATCTTGTTGGCCCTTCCACAAAAAACATAAATTGTTCAAAAATCTACTGTATAATATCCAGTAACTTTGGTAGAATGAATTTATAAGGTATTTGTTTTCCCAAAAAAACATTATTATGTTAGCGTAAGTAGGAGCACAATGTGCCCCCATAGCTACTCCTTTTACTTGTTTAAAATATTCACCCTGAAAAAATATATAGTTGTTTTTCAACACTGCTTCCATAAGAGTTAAAACCACTCTAAAATCACTATGTGAGATTTTTTTACTATGCACTAACATTTCTTCAAACCATTCCATACCAACATTGTGTGGTATACTTGTAAACAAGTCCACGACATCTAGTGTACCAAATGCTATACTATCACTAAACAAAGAAGGTTCCAGTTTCCACAAAAAATCCCAAGAATCAACCAGTACATTTTTATTTCCTTCCAAAACACATTTTACCTTTGAATCCACATATTTTGCTAGTGGTGCTGTCACAGAACCCTCCGCAGAGAAAATTGGTCTCAGGGGTGGGTCCTGAGAGTTTTTGTGCACCTTCGGAATTCCAAAGATGCAAGGTACTTTAGGCTTCTCCACATGCAAAAATTTGTATGTTTCCACATCGATTGAACCTTCTAACAGTAAGTCATTTAGTGTAACTTGTATTTTTTTATATGCAATGTTGATTTCATTGATGGACACTCTTGAATATTTGTCAGAATCATTGAGAATGTCCATCATTTTCCCCTTGTATTGTATACTATCCATCAACACCCCCCCCCACCTTTGTCGGGTTTCATAACCCTTACACTCCTATTATTACTAATGTCCTTCAAGACTTCCATTTCACTAGGAGTTAAATTGGGGTACACATATTGCTGGTTCAAATTTGATCTCAGTTCCCTTTCCAATTTTAGTTCAAAGTTTCTAAGTTGTGGGTGCAACGGTGGATTGAATGTACTTCTACGTTTCAAACATTCACTTCCAATACTTGTATTTTTTCCTTTGAAAAACAACTCTAAATTTTTCTTCCTAATAAATAATTTTATATCAACAAGCAACTTAAAAATATTTGTTCCCTGTTTGGGAATAAACCCAAAACCTTTGGAAAATAAATCAAAAAAGTTTTATTAATTGAAACACTAGAAAAATTAAAAATATTAAAATCTTTGAATGTCCATTTACTCCCTTCATGTGTTAAAACATTCATTGATTCCAAACCTGTCCTTTCCTCCCCTGAGAACTCCACCCCCTCCCTGTGTAGTTTTTTGAATAATAATCTACCGGTTCTTTGTCCATTAATCTTTCAGACCTTCTAAGTGGAGGATACTCAGACACATCTACATTGTTGTCAACATTCACAGTTTCTTCCCATTCAGTTTCACCAAAAGATTCCTTAACCCACCCTCCATACCCTTTTCTCTGTATTGATTTTGGTTTTGGGTAGTGGGTTTTGTTTTTGTATTCATTTAAGTCCCTATCTATTTTACCAAATTTCCTATTCTGAACATCTTTACACCTAGATTCAACATTCTTTAATAAACTTGTGGTACTTTTCATTTTCTATTTCAACAGTAAACACTAAATCATTTGTAATAGCCTTGTTAATATTATCAATATCCATAAACAATTTCTCCATTTCTCTTTCGTTATTTTTGATAATTGCTCTCATAATTTCAAATCCACAATTATCAAAAGCATTAATTAAATCATTGAAAAAATCAGTACCTTCCATAACATTGTTTGGGTACTTGCATACCCTAAGACCTTTAGGTACTATTTTAAGTTGTAAACAATGTTTCAAATAAGAACAATCCATGCCCAACATTTTGTATTTATACAAATAATAGTCCAAGTCTTTTAACATCGTATTGTAGCTGGCGTTGGTATTAGTATTGAAACATTTTGTATTGAAATCAAATTTAACATTTAAGAAATCCGATAGCTGAATTTCACTACCTGAAAATACTCTATCCATGTCCATTGGTGCATGTGAACCACATCGTTTATCTCCACCTCTCGTTCTCCCCCTACCACTCGCATTAGTGTTGGGAAAAGTTAAATGAGGAAAAGCTTCCAAACTGTTGTTCGCAATGCCGTTTGCATTGCCCGTTTGCTCACTGTCATCAATAAGCCGTGTTTCTTTACCTACAACCACTACTCCACTCCCGCTCGGTTGCTGAACCACTTCCTGGTTCCCTGGTATCGGCGGTGACGATAGCAGTGTAGCAAGAGATTGGCTGATAGGAGACAGTAGTGCTACCAACTGCGTCAGCTGCCCGATAAGCTTACAAACCTCTCCAGTTTTGAATCCTTTAAAAAGCTACAAGCCTAGCCATAACAATTCCCTGGCTATTTCTTCCCACACTATTTACTATGTTAGTGATATTACTGTTGCATCACATATGTTGTTATATCTACATATACACATCAGATACAACGGTGTGATACATCTGGGAAGGTATACACAACCACAAACTGGATACGCTCCAATGCCAGCGGGTAATTCAAATAGTCAAAACGCACAGTCCGTTCCTCAAATTCAAACGATTTAATAAAATGGTATATTTTAAGCACCAAAAAAGCTTTTCGTCGGACACAGATCCAACTTCTTCAGAAAACAGTGATGTGCAGCTCTCATGGCAGTGATTCAACAAGAGTAAAAATAATTGAGTCAGGATACGTGGCCTCATTTGCCTGTATAGTCCATGAAACGGGTTTAAGTTTTCAGAGCCTAGCTTGGTGGTGTCCTTTAGGCTGCTACTATTCCATGAGTGATATAATAATGTGATCACTGCCGTGAGACTTCTCATAGCTGTAGATATCTGGGTTTCCATGGTTAAAGTTTGTTTTCCACTTCAACTACTACTGCTCAGATAATCAAGGACATGATACACTAACAGGCATGTTTTCTAGGCTGTGTAACATACTGGTTTATGGTGCTTCACCTTATACTGTTAGTGACCACAGCAGTAGTTAAAAGCTGTTTGTGCTGGAAAGGGAGCTGTTCAATACAATGTAAGCAGACTGTCATGGGCTACCATCAGTGAAAAAGCCTCATGTGGTACAGCAGCATTATGTATATGGCCTGGTGTATACATGCCATACCAGCAGATAATTCCGCAGACTATTCACTGTGTGGAACCATAGCAGAATATGCAAGTCTGGCACTATGATCATGCTGCTTAGAGGCAGTTTACAAAAGGAACAGATAAATTCTCAGAGCCTGTACATGAATCCTCATCTATATATATATATATATATATATATATATATATATATATATATATATATATATATATATATTCTCATTTCAGCATGTATAAACAGGATGCAGTGGCTCTACAGGAAGGGGCAGACAATGTTTGGAGGATTTTGCTGATTCTGAAAACATAACGGTGCAAGTACTCAAGATGCATAACCTTCAAATAATGGCTAGAGGAAGTGCAACTATTACGGGACCAGGTGTAGCAGTCTGTAATTGGGACATAAAAGCACACAATGATCCAGGTTCTCCATCACTTGACTGACATGCTCAGCCATATCAAGCAAAATGCAAAGAGAGATCTGCCATTGTGGGTGGTCCACACAATCAGTATGATGTAGCACACCTTCCCATGGGTAGCCAACAGTGTGAGTGGACATTGGTTACCTACTTCCAGCTGTGGTACTGCTCAACAGTGAACATTACCTAGGCCCATGCTCCCTGCCACAGAAGATCATGCATCCGACACTCTGACCAGCAAATATACACTCGGCTAAAATCATGACGTAGATCTTCATCCACAGAAAGAGTCCTTCAGCCCTGACTCACCAAAAGTCAAGTATACAGTATCGCATGCTGTGACATGGACAGGAAGCTAATCAATGGCACCATCTAGCCTTCCAGCGATTTCCCCTCTCTAGCATCCTGCCCCATTGATAAGTGTCCCACACCTACTTTCTCTTGCCAGTCTTATGCTACTGTGCCTCTAATACTTGTGACCACACCTTCCATCACATTTTACCCCATACAGTTTGGGTTGACAGTCATGCATTACTGTGCCCTCTGGTACCTTCTACAATCAACGACAAAGAGTCATACCATCCTCCATCCCATATGATGTTGAACTAATAGCCAGTGCAGACTGAAACCAGACTATGCAGTGACCAGCAAAGCTTGACGGGAAAACTGCAAACATCATGACTGTTTTCTTGTCCCCATATATGTTATGGCCCAAAGTAGATTACCAGATGCTTCGACTTTGAAAACACTGCTATCTATTTTACCCATCACTGCCTATGGATTCCCACTGACCATACCTCAGAATGCTACTGACTACCATATAACTGGCCTCACCTCCTTCTGCTAGTGGCTGGTGTAACACAGACACGTACTTATGATGCCATTCTTGTCTATGCAATATTATACCATGAAGAAAGGCACATAACACAAACATTTTGCTGGTTGTTCTTTGCAAGAACTGCAGGGAATCCCCAGGTATATCAAGGCATCATGAGTATGCCTTAACGCAGCCAAACACACACTGTTTGATGCTTCATATCTGGGCATGAGTAGTGTTGAAATTCATCTCGGCAACAGTTTCAGGATTACATACAAGGTTCATGAGCAAGGGTTTAAGGTGATAACCAGCATCAACTGTAAACCACAAATAAACATTTGACAGGGGACTGGCTACATGCACAGTGTGTAAGTGTCAGCATGCATTCCAGATCCACTCCTAAAATTTCACCAACAAGATTACTCTGCTGGAAGTGGACATACAGGTCTGACATGTACCAAATGTGACAATCAGGAGACCTACCAAGAGGCTGTATATACACACACATATTTATGATGATCCCCTTTGCACTGCAAATCACGAGGTTAAAAAAAAAAGAAGTCTTTCCCACTGATGTGTGTGTGTGTGTGTGTGTGTGTGTGTGTGTGTGTGTGTGTGTGTGTGTGTGTGTGTGTGTGCGCTTGTAAAGAGACACACACACACTCGCACACACACATTGTAGGTGTGTGTTTGCAATATCAGTCAGTTCCATGAGATTCTTGATGCCACGGATTGCACTCACACCTGGAAAAGCTCCCATGGCTTACATTCCCAGAGATGTACACACACACACACATTGTAGGGTTGTGTATGTACACACATTTCTGGGATTGTAGGCCATGGGAGCCTTTCTAGGTGTGAGTGCAGTCTGTGGCATCCAGAATCTCATGGAGCTGACTGATATTACAGAAGCCATTCATAATGCTGGCTCTCTTTCCTCTTCAATCCTGGGAAATTATATGCGCTCAGTAACATGTAGCAGCATAACACTGAGGAAATCACTGAAAGTACATGAGGTACAAGCCTAAGACGGCACCCAATCTGTCCCCAGTTGGTCACTGAAAGATACTTAAAGCTAACATAGCAACAGCAATCTGTAGCAGAGTATTCACAGGTATAGGAAGAATATGCATTCCCTGAAATTCACCTGCTGGGCAAAATATGCCTACCAAGCTCCAGAAGATATGCAAGTCAACTCTATCTGGTCATGGGATTGCTAGTCGATGCTGACACAAACCCAAGGTCTGTGAGAATACACAATATGACCAACACAGCCAGCATCCCAAACAGTACATTGCTGCTCAACATAACTGCAAGCATTTCTGATGGCTACTGGGATGATATTTTTCAATGTTTTTTCTCCATGGCTAGCAAAATGCCATCAAACTACTACACAGTGCTATGAATCAAACTTTCATTCACTCTATTTGCATATCATTATGGTCTCATTTCCCTGCAGTTCATCCCCTGCATCTATTTATGCACTCATTTACATGCAGTGCATACTGTGCTCTGCAAGCTCTTGTGCAACAAAGGTCTATGAATAGGAAACAGCCTGCTCATTGCTGAGAACTGTGCACATGTCCCTTGAATACTACGCAGCGTGTCAATTTGTAACCTTTTTCAGAAGAAGACACAAGACAAAGAACCAGCATAAAAGTGTGAGCATTGTATACAATTTATATGAAGCTTTCATATTATTTTTACTGTGAAGTCCACACTAGTGCTTGTAAATCCACTGTGACAGATTCTGTGTGGTCTTACCCACAGTGAAGCTGTCACAACTTGAACACCTTATAGTGTAGACTTCATCATCAGAACTAGATCTGACATACTCATTCACACCTAGAATTCAAAACTACATAAAAATGTGGCCCAGGGCAAATCAAGTTACAGTAGGAACAGAAACCACATGGATTTATTCCAGTAGGTTTGCTGGACGAAGGCACCCATTTTTTGTGAGGACTTCTCCCCACAAAGAACCCCCTGATGTCTTTTCATAAATTAATATTGACACTTCATCAAAAATACTGCTCAGCTCAGGACTACTCCAACATTTTCTCATTATTACTACTGAATAACCTAATTTCAAGAACAAATACACTAAAATAGTCAAAAAGCAATATCATAATCCAATGGTATGCCTAGCATATTTGACACCTGAAGCAGATTTTATTACCCCCCCCCCACGCGCACACACAGATTTTTTCTAACACCTCCAACTCTATGCCAATTGTTTTTAGCAATAATTATGAAATTAAACAAAATAATGGCCAGCAAGGAGCAATCTACGAGCAGTGATCAAAACCCCAAAAGACCCAGCAATCCTACAAGAATGCTTGTCTCAAACAAATAACTTGTGCCATAATCATGGCCTAAAGCTAAGTGTCAAAAATGCATTATCGACTCCTTTGGAAAGTTAATTACAACAGTGACAACACACCCCTAAGAGATGACCCAGTAGTTCAGGATTTGGTAACTTATGTGGACAGCTGACCTCAAATTCTATTAGGAATAGATCAAGATGAAGTGAACTTAAGGGCATTCTGCAAAATCAGGAACGGTTGCAACTTAGTTTTACAAATACAGCATTCAGAGAGAGAGAGAGAGAGAGAGAGACAGACAGATAGAATAAAGATTACACACACCAGCTGTTAATGCTAAACTTTAAACTGGGCACTGGTTACTTCATCAACAACACAACTAACCACCCCTCAAGAAAAAAAGCATAAATATTCCAATTTATTTTTTACTACTGCACACCAGCCAGCTCTTAATACCAGACTTTAAGCTGAGCAAATGAAGACGATAAGTTCCCACAGCACAAATGTACACTAAAAAGCCTTTAAAAATAACATGAAAAGGACAAAGTTACTGCCAGCACCCCAACAAAGAAAGCATAAATATTCAGCCTTATTCACACAAATTCACTTTAAAAGTAGAATTTAAACTGACTAAGGGAAAAGGACAAGTTACATTTATTCACTGCACAGCTGGCCAACCCCCCCCCCCCCCAGAAAAAAGCATAAAGATATTCCAGTTTATTAACACAAATATTCACTTGCCAGGTTAAATGGCAAAATTTCAGCTTAGCAAATGAAAGGGCAAATTCCTTTAACTCACAGCCCAGCTAGCCACCCCCTAACCCCACCGAAACAAACAGAGCAGAAACGTACAATGAAAAAAAGAACATTAATATCCAATTTCAGAATATTTAAACATGTACACACACACGCACGTCAAACTTTAAAATATTAAAATAAGTGCAAACACACACGGCAGCGTAGCCACCCCCCTCCAAAAATAAAGAAAATCTGGTTCTTTTCACATTAAAAACAAATGCTTACCTTCAGTCGATAGTCCACAATGCCCTGTCTGATTTATTTACTGCGATTAATCCAGTTCTCCAGGTGAAATTAAACCAAAAAAAAAATCCACTGCAAAAATCTGTACAGCATTGTACTACTGTGCAACTAGAGGATTGCTGTTAAATGTAAAAATAACTGCAGTTCTGTCTGATCTCTAATCCTGTATTACTTTCATGCATGGATACACAGACACATGCAAGAAAATGCATTTACTTCGCATTTACTTCAAAACAGGATCATGGTCAAATGTGGCCTTAGGAAGGGTATTGGATCAGGCCCTACACAAACAAGCACAGACGCAGATGCATGCATGCACACAGCACCCCCCACGCAGCCATTCCAGTGTCCCATTAATTAGCTATTTCTCCCCAGTCACCATAAACACCATTCAAACCTCTGTGTGCATACAATTTTCTTCTTTGCTTCTACAACAATTTCATATATTTGGATTTAATTTAAAACACTGATAGACATTTGCTACACAAAACAATATAGTGTCACTATGAAAACAGACTTAGCATTAACAGCAACCTTCTCTTCCCTTGAAACTCACATTTATTGAAACAGCATTGAAATGGTGGCAGATAAAGTCTATCTTCAAGATTTCTTCAAACCATAGGCCCCTTACACACATTTTCAGGACCATCCATGCATGCTTGTGTCCTTTGATTCACTTTCCTGATTGTATTAAATTATATTCCTTATATAATACAGCACCACTTGTTAAAGTGAGTTTTAAATTTGTAATTTTGAACATTTTTCCATTAAGCAATAAAACAAAACATATGGCACAATAATGAGAAAACAGCCTATTTCAGAAAATTTCAACCACAAAAGGCCATTCAAACTTCTGTCATTACAATCCATCTATACTAGTCAATATGCATAATCTCTGCAGAAGTAAAAGTCATCTGAATAATTCCACATAAAACAGATCTGTAATGAAGTGGTTGCTGCAAGCAAACAACTTTATATTTCAGTACATCATCTAGAAAGTCAAGTGGCTGCTGCCCTTGAAGAATAAATTGTCCCATTGTCCCCTACACAAACAAGCACAGACGCAGATGCATGCATGCACACAGCACCCCCCCACGCAGCCATTCCAGTGTCCCATTAATTAGCTATTTCTCCCCAGTCACCATAAACACCATTCAAACCTCTGTGTGCATACAATTTTCTTCTTTGCTTCTACAACAATTTCATATATTTGGATTTAATTTAAAACACTGATAGACATTTGCTACACAAAACAATATAGTGTCACTATGAAAACAGACTTAGCATTAACAGCAACCTTCTCTTCCCTTGAAACTCACATTTATTGAAACAGCATTGAAATGGTGGCAGATAAAGTCTATCTTCAAGATTTCTTCAAACCATAGGCCCCTTACACACATTTTCAGGACCATCCATGCATGCATGTGTCCTTTGATTCACTTTCCTGATTGTATTAAATTATATTCCTTATATAATACAGCACCACTTGTTAAAGTGAGTTTTAAATTTGTAATTTTGAACATTTTTCCATTAAGCAATAAAACAAAACATATGGCACAATAATGAGAAAACAGCCTATTTCAGAAAATTTCAAACCACAAAAGGCCATTCAAACTTCTGTCATTACAATCCATCTATACTAGTCAATATGCATAATCTCTGCAGAAGTAAAAGTCATCTGAATAATTCCACATAAAACAGATCTGTAATGAAGTGGTTGCTGCAAGCAAACAACTTTATATTTCAGTACATCATCTAGAAAGTCAAGTGGCTGCCGCCCTTGAAGAATAAATTGCTTATGTTAAATTTAAAAAAAAAATTGGTAAGCTGGTAATATTGCAAAAGGGATTGGCTAGCAAAGCAACAACATGTTAATAGTTACTAGGCATCTCATCCAAAAGAAGATGCACTCAGGGCTGAGCTCTTTGAAGAACTATAACACAGTCAACAATACAAAAAGTTTTACTATGATTCTTAACGCAGGACATTTGAGAGCACTGTGGATGTCCTTTTTGACAAAGGATCACTACAGTATATCACTATTGTTAATATCCAAGATATGGAAGAGCTAAATATATATATGCTTTAAAAATTTTATTACATCAGTTTCCCTTTTGAATGTAAGAATTGTGCAGCTATCATAAAAATAGCTGTCAAACCAATGTATTTAATCAAAACGGATCACATTTGTCTTGTTCAAAACTTTCAAATTTATTTAGGACTATGTTGGAAAAACACATACAGGAGGACTTTATGTGAAATTACCTAGTTTACACTGCTTGGAGAACCATTCATCAAACGCTGCTTTTCTATGGAGCCAGACAGTGCGTCAGGGTCAGGGAATTGACTTTTGGTCAATTGATAATCGAGCAGTCCAACTTCAGTGAGTAGTAGGGAAGCCTTTGGATACTCTAATACAAAAACAGGATTTGCTTCTAAACTCACTAGAAATACAATCAGTTCTGCAAAACAAAGCCTTGCATTCAACACCAAATAAGCAGAGTGCTTGTACAATTACTATACATAATATATTTGATGGTCAAGGAGGCCCTTTAAGAACCTACAAATCCAAGCTCAGGGTGAGAGCATCATGGGAAGGGGCAGGAATAAGAAATTGTCTACATGAAAATTAGCAAGTATAAAATAGTGTAGGAGAAGAATGCTATTCGAGACATTCTCATATAATACAAAGCTTGACACACACTGCCTAAAAATACAGACAGAAGTCATGGACATGAACGTAGCCAGCTCAACAACAGTGAGACAGAAATATGGTAAGATTGGTCAAGAAAACAAACAGTGACGGGAAAGTAGTAAGAGGAGAAGCAACAACAAGTGGTGGAAGGGTTGTCGTAGCTGAAATGGATAGTATATATAATCTTCACCTGGAAAACAAATGTGCTGTTGCTGCTGATAAAACAAAACACAATGGTGTGGGAAATAAGGGCAGGCATTGTCAGAAATCTGTCAAAGAGGATAAATGTAACAACGTTATTAAAAGAAAAATAGAAGAGGAGGGTATTGAAAGGTATGATATTACTGTAAACTCAGAAATGGAGAACAACATGCAGTATATTAATAATAATGTTAGGTAGGGGCAACTCAGTTGTGCACTGAGCAGCGTTGCCTTATTGATCAACCTTAACCAATAGAAAGTATAGGTCCCTCTTGTAATCATGTTGATACCAGCACAGTCCTGTCAAATTAACCCATTACCTCCTTAATAAAACATACAGTAAGAGTCTGCTATCCTGGACGGGTAGTTCCCATCATCTCTCTGGCCAGCCTGATAGACATGGGCATCCTTAGGCAATGTACAGTTGTCTCATGTATACTGACAACCACTTACTCCTGAAACAAACAAATACTTTATGTAAGAGATGTAGTTACACTACGAAACTGGAGCAAGACTATCACATAAGGGACAAATTAAATGCTGAACACATTGTCAGCACACACACACTTCCCACAGTAAAGGACATGACACAAACTCACATATGTAGAGGTACTCACTAGTGACTTACCTAAAGATCAGAGGTCTCCCAAATGGAAACCACTTACAAACAACAATGTAAAAACAACCACAACACACAATACGCACACCAGTGTCTCAACAAATAAGCTCATAAGGTGCACCACCACAAAACCTAATGTATTGGTCATGGGTGACTCATTTTGTGAGACACGGATGTTTCCCTCACCAGGCTGGAACAGGAGCAGGTTACAGTTAGCTGCCTGTCAGGTGCCAGGATCCATCAAGTTACTCAAGCACTCAAGTCACTCAAACACAAGTACCAGTATGATTCTGTCCTAGTCCATGTGGGGTTAAATGACTTGAGATGCACCTCACTGGACTGTATGAAAAGACATGACGTGTCACAGGCAGGTATAAGCCTAGCCTTAAGCAGCATTCTATCTTCTCCAAGGATAATGCCACAATACAAACAAAAAATGATTGACTAACAACTGGTTTAGCTTATGGTATTAGTCCAAGGGGATCTAGTATCTTTCAGCCTGAGAAGACATGGTCGACAATCCAAATTATGGGAGGGTGGCTTAATGGCTATGGTGTTTGCCTTACAAACACAAGGTGCAGGGTTTGAGTCTCACAAGGGATAATTGGCTAGGCTTACAATGGCTCGCAAGGGCAGTTAGCTTAGTACTAACCTATGAACCGGCTTTGCCAGAGATGGTCTGCACCTGTCTCCTTTAGGCTTTCAGATACTGGCAAAGGCATTAGCCACCACTACTCTGCTTTTTTAGGCAGTGTCAAAATGATCAACCTTCCAACATAAAACCCTGTCTAGATAAACTCAGGGTACTGCTGCTTAATGCTAGGAGTCTAAAGAGGAAACTACACTGCCTGGAAGTACTCTCCACTTTGGAAGATGCTGATGTCTGTGCAGTCACCGAGACATAGCTCAAATGTGCAGAAAGCACCTCGGCCATGCAGGGCTACAATACCTTCCATACATTCAGACCACAAACTGAGCATGAAAGAACCAAAGGAAGAGGTGTATCCATCTTCATTAAGGATGAGTACACCTCAAGACTGATCATTCAGTACAACTCTGTTTAGCGACTCCATGACCAATTGATTACAGACAAAGCCCCCTGCCACATCACAGCTAGCTATAGGTCCCCCACCATGAAACAGGAAAAACATACCTGGACTGAAAGGAGTCACTTATCATACAGCCCAACACCTTACTCGTGGGTGATTTTAATTATCCTACCATTGGCTGGGAAACGTACATGACCACAAACATGCTGGCTCAGAGGTTCTTGGACTTTGTCAATGCAAATGCTCTGGAAAAGCTATTCAGCACACGCACAAGAGGCTCAAATATCCTGGACATAGTACTCACTAACATGGGAGAGCACTGCACCCCCCCCGTGTGATTTCCTCTCTGGTAAGACTGGACAATAAATCAGTCTCGTTTGATGTAATTACAAGACCAGATACCCCGTCAAGCTCAAAAACACTTACAAATTTTTCATAGACAAATTACATCCTACTAAGTGATGGTGGAAGAAGTTTCAAAACCCCCTCGAATGCAGATATGGACACCTATGCAGAGGTGTACACCAATGCTCTGTATAACCACTTAAGCAGTTGTATAGAACTGGCTGTACCTTACTGGATTAAAACCAGGTCTTGCTGGAAAAACAAACCACCCTGGTGAACCCCTAGTATAAATAGGCTATACAGCAACAGAAAGAAACTAATGTCCAAGAACAAGAGGCAAATGGCTCAGCAAAGGAAGAAATCCCTCTTCTAGCTTAAACAAAAAAAATTAGAGATCTTGTCAAGTACTCCAAAGCTACTTACAAAGTGAAAATTGCTTTCGGATTATCTTTAGTTAGGAGGCTTTCTTAATTACTACAAAATCTAAAAGGGAATAAAACCATATATGCACTGAAATGGTTGTGGATGGCACCAGCCATACTCAACCGGAGGTAATAGCCAACCTGTTAGCGGACAGATTTGGAGGAAATGTCACCCCTCTGTCACCTCTAGTCATCCACCAAAGTATACCTGCAACCATTCCTCAGCTTATTATCTCAGGACAGCAGGTCATCTCGGTGCTCTCCATGACCAAAAACATGGCACCAGTGGGATCAGGCAACATTCCAGGTCGCCTTCTAAACAATTTAAGAAATAACCTAGCAGGCCCACTTGGATCCCTGTTTGACCACAGCCTATGAACGG
Source organism: Protopterus annectens (assembly GCF_019279795.1). Taxonomy (NCBI): domain Eukaryota; kingdom Metazoa; phylum Chordata; order Ceratodontiformes; family Protopteridae; genus Protopterus; species Protopterus annectens. Next base: position 1,320,331,920 of record NC_056737.1, on the reverse strand, counting down.
GCTATGTTTCACAAGAATGGACAGCAACAGTAATCCCTCCTCTCAAAGGGGGAACATCAATAGACCATGGGAATTATAGGCCCATAAGCTCAACTAGCCTCATCTGCAAGGCCATGGAAGAACCATTATGGAATATGTCCATGGGAAAGAAAGAGATTTAATGTGGTGCAATATTTATGCAAAGCAGAAAGTAAAACTAATTAATACAAAAAGAGAAGCACCAAAGACATTTGAAGAGAAATACAGGCAAAGGTATCCGGCAATGGAAAATTTTACAATATAAAAAATAAACAGAGAGGAAAAGTAGAAAAATGATTATTAATGGAGAAATTCAAGAGATAGAAACTGAGGTTATGGATTACCTTTGAAGTGAAGGATTTAGTGTAGAAAATCTAACCCTGATAACATCACAGCAGGATAAAGCAATGGATCCCCAAACTAAGTTTAGTGGGAAACATTTGATGAGTTGTTGTATGAAGATACTTTGGAGCCTTCCAAAGGAAACCAGTACAAAAGTTCAGTTGGAGTTGCACAGAGTAAGGATGGAACAAAAAACTTTGGCAACTCTGATGCAGTCAATGCTGTGGAGTGATAGGCCAGTGAGCTCCCATATGAAACAGCAACGGATGACAGGATGAAACTGAAGAGAATGTGGCACAGGAAGATGCTCTGGAACTTTCCGTAGAATGCCCACAAGAAATGCAGAACAAAATATACTCTCAGTTTAGAAGAAAATGATCTAAGAGAAGAGTTACTTGATTCAATAGAGATGGACAGACATACTACGATGAATGAAAGAAACAGACTACAGAAAGTCAAAACATTAGAAGTGTGAAAAAATAAATGAACACAGCAAATAGGACTGTTGATAGAAATTCATGTGATATAACAGAAGTAAATAGGATATATTATTGTGCAGCTAAAATGATACATTGCTGTGCAGCTTAATTAATAACAAAGGTCTTACCACAAAAACACAGGATAGCAAGGGAAAGGAAGGGGAGAAATCAAATGCCATCATGGAAGTATCAAACACAGAAAACTATAAAGCAATTAAAACAAAAAGTGTCACTGTTAGAAGAGTATGAAAGAGACAACAGATCAACAAAAATACTCAGAAAAATAGACATGATAAAAGCAATGCGCAGTGTTAAAACAGATCAGGCTCTATCATGCACCGTCACAAATAAACTAAAAATATCAGCACAGGCAGAAAAACTTAGAAGATATGCAGATCACTATAAAGAAAAAGTACAAAATAAGCAATTTACTGTTGACCCAAAAAAGAATTAGGAAACAAGGCAAAAAGAATTGAAACACCATGAAAAAAAGAAAAACTTGGAGAAATATCTATGAACAGCATGTGGAACATAATAAAGATGCTGAATGGACAGAAGAAGTAAAAAAGAATATGCATAGGATATGAAATGGGATGAAGTAACGGCCAGGGAGATTGAAACAAAGTTGAGAAAAAATCCTAAATGGAAAACACTAATTACTGGCTAAAAGTATTTACATCTTTACATGAAGATTTAGCCATGAGTACGAACTGTTTATATGCACACCCCAAACAGACACCAACCTAGTTAACAACAGGAAAAACAATACTCCCACTTAAGAGGAAACCTGCAATCTAACCTAAAAATTATAGATCAATAACTTGCCTTCCAATAACGTATAAACTGTACACTGGAATTGAGCTGACAGAGTTTATAGTCATTTAGAAGACAACTCAATAATGGCAACAGAACAAATGGGTAACATAAGAAAGTCATATGGAACAAAGGATCATTTGTTTTTAAAGTCATAATGGAGGACTGTAAAAAGGGGAAGAATCTAAGTATGGCATGGATAGACAAAAAAAAGCATTCAACAGTATCCCACATTCATGGATAAAAGAGCACTTACAAATGTGTAAGATATACGAGGTGTGAGATAGACGAGGGAAAGGTGGTCCACACAGCTTACCTAGACCTCGCAAAGGCCTACAACACCCTTCCCCACTCAGGTATTATAGACAAGCTCACCAGCCTGAACATAAACCCCTACATCACGAGATGGGTTGCCAACTGGCTCATGGACAGAACCCACATGGTAAGAGTTGCGGGAGCTAGGTCTGACACTAAACGATTCCCCAGGGCTCAGTCCTAGGACCCCTCCTGTTTGGCATATACTTCTCGGAGGTACAGGCAAGCACAGGAGGACTATGGCTGACCACGTTCGCAGACAACTGTAAACTAGGGGCTATAATTGACTCTCCGGCTGACACAGACATCCTCCAAAAGGGTCTCACTGAGACAGATACCTGGTGTCAAAACCATGGCCTCAAGCTAAATGCCAAAATGTGCATAGTTATCCCCTTTGGAATAAACAAAGTACCCACAAACTACCACATAGGTGGTAGCCCCCTAAATATAGAAGATGTACTAAGGGATCTGGGGACCCAAGTAGATAGCAACCTCTCCTTTGATAATCACATTGCCAAAGTGGTTAGAAAATCCTTTTATGTGGCCCACCTAATCACAAAAGGGTTTGCATCCAGATCAAAAGAGGTCATTGGGCCCCTATATGCATCACTCATCAGACCCATCAGAGAGTACAATGTCCCATTTGGGATGTACCTTACAAGACACCTGCAACAACTGGAAAGACCACAGAAGTACCTCACCAAGAGGATCATTGACCTCAAGCAGATGCCCTATGCAGCTCGACTGAAGAAACTCCAGCTGTACTCGGTTGCATACTGCCTACTCAGAGATGATCTCTGCCTGACATACAAGGCCATGTCCAACCCAGAATTGATGGACATGCTCCACCTAAAGAAAACCATATCCCCTAGAGCCACACACTCTAGGGATCTAAACCTCACCACAACAATAAATAGAACATGCTGGAGGGATAGATTCCTGCCCCAGGGACTTCCCTTGCTCTGTAAGAAGATTCCAATCTACATTAGGCAGAGCTCCTCGCTACCCCTCTTCAAGAGAAACCTTGATGAGTGGATGGGAAACAAAAAGTTTACCCCAGGGATCACTTCAATGGCTCTGCTGGACAGAGGCACAGGGAACTAATCTAAGGGGGCGGTGAAAGCAAACACATTCCGGCTAGGCTTATAAATGCCTTCAGGCAGATAGCCTAGTACCTATCTATGAACCTATACCCTACACTGATTGAATACATTACAGTGACCATGAAACAGTGGCAAACCACTTTGCGATTAAGCCATGGCAAAGGACAAATTATTATTCCAGGGATAAAAATTTAAATGGGGATATTCCAGGATGACTGTCACTGCTGCTCTTTTTTCTTGTCCTTATCCCATTAAGCTGCCTACTTAACAGATTAAGCCACTGCTGCAATTTAGCTCCCAGAAAACAACAAAGTGTGAAGATTTCTCATTTTCTTTTTGTAGATGATTTAAAACTATACAGCTCTTCAGATGAGGAGCAGAAAACAGATCTGCAAGTGGTCAAAAGTTTTTCAGATGACATAAGAATGTCATTTGGCATTGATAAATGTGCAAAAGCAACATTTAAAGCAGGAAAGCTGCAGCACCTATAAAGTATCCGTTTGGGACAGGAAAGTAACATAAAAGAACTTGAGCAAGAGGGAATGTATAAATATTTGGGAACTGACGAAGGGTCAACAATAAAACATGAACAAATGCAAATAAAACTTAGTAAGGAATAATTTAGAAGACTACAACTAATATTGAAAACAGCGCTGACATCTAATAACAAAGGCCAGACTATAAACCAATTTGCTCTTCCTGTCCTTTTGGAGTGATTGGCTGGCCCCAAAAAAGTACTGGATCGGTTGGACAGGAAAACAAGAATGTTTCATGCTTATCAAATGATTTACAAAAATCAGTGTATACCAAGACTATATATTCCCGGTTCTGAAAGACATATGGGTCTCCTTAAATTACATGTATAGATGTGCAATTATAGGACTGCATACACTTCTGCTGACCTCACAAGACCCAACTGTAGTGAAGTTTTAAAACATGAGGAGAATACGTCTAAGATGACTTCCCTGCTTAGTTTAGCAGAAGGATATTGTTGTCAAGCAGGAATGGAAATCAAATCAGAAGTAGATAAAAATCAGGTAGCAACTGAACGTACCAAAAAAGAAAAGAAAGAATATAAGTTGAAAGATCACATGAGAAGGCAAGAAGTGTGGAAAATGCATAAATACAGTTGTAAGTAAGGAAAACTCTTGGAACAACCTCATGTTGATAAGGATCGAACACAGGAATGGTGAAGGAGAGGTGAATTTAAACCAAAAGGTTAATATTGGTGTCCCAAGATAGTGGACAACATATACACAATGGTTTACAAAGTCCATTGAACATGTGGGAGAAACAGACAAATGTAGTTTCTGTAAAACAGAATTGGAAATGGTCACACATCTTTTTGCTGGTTGTAATATACTAATGGCAGAAGGACTGTATACTGAAAGGCATAATAATGTGGCAAGACTGTTGCACTGGGGATTGTACAAACATAATATTGAAGTAGCTGAAAAACATTGAAAACGCGAGCCACAAAGCATTATAGAAAATGAAGTTTATACTACATGGGTTCACCATTACCAACAGCACAAAAAACAGATGCAAGAAAACCAGATATAGTAGCCCATGAAAAGAAGACAAAAGTAGCATTTTTCATTGAAACTGCTACAACCCAGTAACTAGTGTCTTATGTACAGAGAGATACAAAATCATAAAATACCAAGATTTGCAGGCAGAGAAATGAGGGCAATATGTAAGGAGGATACCCAGAGAATTCCAATAGTAGTAGGAGCAATGTATCTTATAAAAAAAATAATACCGAGCTTATAAAAAAGAATTTACAATCGTACTTAGAAATGTTACTGATGCATGTTAACTCCATATGAATTGCAGGAGTCATTGCTGAGCTATGAAGCTATGTCTGGCTAACATCAAAGATGGAAAGAAAACTAATTTTATAAACTTTAATCATACTTTGACTTGGGAATGGGGTCCATTCCCGTCATGGTAACAGAAACCCAAAAGACTTAGAGAAATTATAAGGCAAAGACCTTAACAAGGACACAGGTTCATAGGTGTATACTAGGCTTATGGCCCTGGAGCCTTTACAAGCCTAGCCCATAGAAGTGCCCTGGCATTGTGCCACCCGATGTTAGTTCCCAGTGCGTCTATCAAGTACAGCCACTGCAGTTGATCCCTGGGGTGAACTTTATTTCCCAAGAGGGCCAGTCAGGTGCTCTGCTTGACGTGTATGGGAAGTCTATTCCAGAGCATGGGCAGTCTCTGTGTTATGGGCCTGCCCCCTCCAGCATGTTCTGTTGATTGTGGTAATGACATTGTGGTCTCTGCAGCATGTGGCGGAGATGTAGCATTTCTAACAGAGCTGGGTCAGACATGGCTTTGTAAATCAAGCAGAGATAGCCTCTTAGTAGACGGTATGAGACAGAGAAAAGCTGGAGTTTTTTGAGTCTGTCCATGTAGGGCATGTGTTTAAGGCCAAGGATCCTCTTCATGAGGTACTTTTGTGGCCTCTCCAGTTGTTGCAGATGTCTAGTGAGGTACATGCCAAATGGGGCATTATACTCTATGATTGGTCTAATGAGGGAAGAGTTGTGAGAAATGATGACCTCTTTCTTCCTGGATGCAAAACCCCTGGTTAATGAGATGTGCTACAGAGAAGGACTTTCTGACCACAGTGGCAATGTGGTGGTCGAAGGAGGGGTTGCTGTCAAACTGTGTCCCCAGATCTCTTATAACGCCTTCAATGTTCAGTGGGCTCCCATCAATGTGGTAATTAGTGGGAACTGATGCATTTTTTGGCATTAAGCTGAAGGCCATGGTTTCGACACCATTCACTGGTCTCAGTGCGGCCTTTCTGTAGGATGTCTGCATCACTTGCGGAGTTAATAATGGCTCCCAGCTTGCAGTCGTCTGCAAACTTGGTCAGCCATAGTCCCTCCGTGTTGGCCTGGACTTCTGAGAAGCAGATGCCAAACGAGAGGACCCAGGACCAATCCCTGTGGGACTCCACTCGTGACTGGTCAGCAGTCTGACTTTGAGTCCACTACTTTCATGCTGTGGGTTCTATCTGTGAGCCAGTTTGCAACCTACCTAACTATATAAGGGTTGATGCCTAGTTTGGGGAGTTTATCAATAATTCCTGAGTGAGGAATGGTATTAAAGGCCTTCGCCAGCTCGAGGTAGGCTGTATGAACTGCTTTACCTTCATGCACAGCTCTGGTGACTGGCTCAAAGAAGTCAACCAGGTTGAGCAGGCATGAGCTACTTTTCACAAAACCAAATTGCATGGGATCTAGAGTTTAGAGATTCCCTATCTCCTTGTTAATTAGGTCCATGATGATATGCTCCATAGTCTTGCATACGAGACTAGTCAGGCTAATGGGGCGATAATTCCCAGGGTCTGTACTCGCTCCCCATTTATGGAGAGGGATGACTGTAGCAGTGCACCATTCAGTAGGGACAAAGCCTGAGGTGAGGCTGTGAGTGAACAGGGCACACAGATGTGGTGCCAGTTCACTTTGTAATTCATGTAAAATACAGCCAGGGATATTGTCGGGTCCCACGGAAGCTGTATTCTTGGCCTTGGACAATGAAGCTTTAACCTGTGCTGCAGTAATGCTGGGTGCCTGGCATTCTTCTGGTATTGAGATTGGCCCTTTAGGGGGAAGTGAGAGGGGTAAAGGTGGCACTAAATCTGTCGGCCAGTATGTTGGCAATATCAGTTGGATCAGTATAGGAGGTACCATTGTGCAGTAACTCAGAGCAAATCTGGGTGTTGCTGTGGAGATTCTTGCTATAACTATAGAAGGCTTTGTTGTTTTTAGTGTCTGCCACAATTCTGCCTTCATAGCTGGTTTAGGAGGTTTTGAGGAGGGATCTCAACTTTTTATTGAGGCTAATAAGGGATTTTTTCCAGTCTTGAGACTTCACCTTTTTCTGCAACAGTTCCTTCTATTGTAGAGTTTATTAATGGCAGGGGACCACCACATTAGCTTCCTTTTTTTGGAGGACAGCATCTTGATTCTGTTGGGTATGGCTAGTTCCATACATTTATGTACATGCTTGTACAGTGCATTGGTGCATGATTTGGCATTGGTGCTGTGAAGTTAGCCACCTCTGTTTTTAGGAGTCCAAAGTCAGTTTTGGAGAAGTTTTTCATAGTGGATACCTTTGCGGGGGGGGGGGGTGAGATGTGGATTTCCATGGTGATTAATTTGTGTTCAGATCTAACGGAGGAGGAATTGACTACTGGGTATGGAGCAACGGTTACCCATGTCAGAAATAACCAGGTTAAGGACGTTGCTTCCTGTAGTTGGGGTAAGAATGAGCTGGTCCAGGGCATTGGAACTGATGAATTCCAAGAGGCGTTGGGCCAGTGCACTGGTGCATGAGCAGTTTTCCTAGTTGATGGAGGGGTAGTTGAAGTCACCTAAGTATGACAGTGTTGGGTGGGATTTTAAGAGTTTCCAGGGTGCCTAGGAATGTGGAGGGAGAGTCTTGGGACATGGTTGGGGACCTATAGCAGCCTATGACCTGAATCGTCGTCTTAACCAATGTTACTTGTACCTGGAGTATCTCAGATGCATTATGCTGGGCTACTAGTCTGGAGGTGTGTGTATCCTTTATGAATATGGAGACACCACCACTTTTGGAGCTTCGGTCCATGTTCTGGGGCCAAAAGGTGTGGAATGCGTTACAGCCTGGTAGCGCAGGGGTGCTTTCTGCTGCTTTAAACCAGGTCTCCGTTACAGCACAAATGTTGATGTTCTCCATTTTGAGGAGTGCTTCGAGTGACTGCATCTTGAGATTTAGACTTCTAGCACTGAGCAACATGACCATCAGATTGCATTTACTTATAGCTGTTATGGTGGTAATTTGGTCTTTGGACACCACCTAAAAAAAGGCACTATAGGGGTGGCAAGAGCCTTAGCTAGTACCTGGAAACCCGGGGTGACAGATGCAGGCCATCTCTGGCAATGCATCGAGGTCTGTCAGTCATGTCATCCCAAGCAGACAAACTGGATCCCCTTAGAATGACACCAGAAACTTAGCCAATTGCTTATAAGTCCATCATTTTCTGTTTGCACTGCGTTATCATTCTGGATGACGGTAGGATGCTGATCAGGGCTAGGGTCATACCTGCCTGTGCCACATAATCCAAGAGTTCCACCATGTCTCTTCATGTAGTCCAAGGTGGTGTGTCTCAGGTCATTCACACTCACATGGGCAATGACAGAGTCATACTTGCACTTGTGGAGTGACCTGAGTCCATGCATTATGTGTCGGATTCTAGCACCTGATAGACAGCTGACTGTTACCTTCTCCTTATTCAATCTAGTTAGTGGGACATCAGTGTACCGCAGTATTGAGTCACCTACGATTATTGTATTGGGCAAGCTGTTTTGCCTTAGGGGCTTAGGTTGAGGGGCACACAGTGAAGGTGAGCTATGTTTCTTGTGGTTTGTGCTGTGTTGTGGTGGTCGAGTGCATTTCTGCCTTGGAGGTCTCTGCTGTTTGGGTAAATTTCTATTGACAGCCTTCATGAAGGTGGGTGTGTGGTTTGTGTTTTTATGTGAGGGCTGTGATGGTGGGTGTTCTGGAGGGCTGTGTTTTCCATGTGGTGTGGTGCAGGTGTTGACCTTCTCCTCTTGACCAGCAATTCCGGTCTTGGCTTGAGTGTGCATGGCTTCCAGTTTGGAGATATAACTGCATCTCTCACAAATCTGAGTGTTGGGAGGTAAGAGGAGAGAGTTGTCTATGTACATCAGCCAGTTGCTACACTGCCTCAGAATGCCAGGTTCACCAGGTTAATAGGAGAAAGCACAAGAAACTGACCTTTAGACATGCCAGAAGGGATGGTCATCATTACTAAGTACTGGAGCCGTTTCCTTATAGGACGACTAGTGATGATAGCACTTGTGTGTGCTACAATAATTGCTACAAAAAGCCTGATGAAGTGCTAGGTAAATAAGCTAATTAAAGTGCAATTGAGAAGAGATCTAAGAAGATCTAAGGGAAAAAATTGAAGAGCAGACTTTCTGGCACCGGTAATACACTTTAAATGCAGTGCAAGCTGGCACACTTGAATGTGCTACAATATTAAAGCAAATACAGTTAAAATAAATGCAGTTAAAATGAAAATAAATAAATAAATAAATAAATAATGACTTAAATTAAGTGCAGAAAACAGTATAATCTCCAGTCTCTGGGCCCAACCCAGTTCAGACTTGTTTAAGGTAGGTTATGCCTGTTAAACATAGCTGACTCCTTCAAAAAAAGTCACCATGACCTTGGATGAGGGAAAGACGATGCATACCACTCATTTTGACTTAGACAAGGCATTTGACACAATCCTCTATTCAGGTATTATAGGGAAACTCTCCCAATTGGGAATAAACCCCTACATTTCCAGATGGGTACCAACTGGCTCACCAAAAGGACACATTTTCAAAGTGGGCGACTTCACCTCTGTCAAAAGACCAAACCAGTGTTGTACCACAGGGTTCTATGCTGGTTCCCTTACTGTCTGGAATTTATTTCTCAGAAGTGCAGGCAAACTTGGACAGCCTGTGGTTGACCAAGTTTGCTAATGATTGCAAACTGGGAGCAATCGAGTCCCCGAACGATGTTAGTATACTGCAGACAGGGTTAATGCAGACAAATGATTGGTGCCAAAGCCACAGATTAAAGCTAAATGCCAAAAATGTACTATTTCCTTTGGGAAAGCTGACATCCCTGCTAATTACATCATAGACAGTACCCCCTAAGTGTAGACTCAGTGGTACATGACCTAGATATTCAGGTTGATAGCAACCTGAACTGTGACCACCATGTATCCACAGTAGTAAGGAAATCCTTCTATGTGGCATATCTTGTAAGTTAAGGCATTGCATCTATTTCTAAGCATAATTCCATTATACTTAACCCTCATCAGCCCAATAACTGAGTACAATGCTCCCTTTTACATGTACCTCACAAGACACCTGCAACAAATGGAGAGACCACAGAGACTTCTCACCAAGAAATTACAGGGTACACAAAACAAGTCTTACACAGAAAGGTTGAAAGCCCTGTCACTGTATTCTGTCTCCTACAGATTGCTAAGAGGTGACCTGAGCCTGGCTTACAGGGCAGTCTCTGTCCCAGCCCTGATGGAAATGCTACACATTTGTAAATCAAACTGCATGAGTGTCACTTGCTCAGGGATCTTAACTAGCCTCTCACATGAGCAGGTCAAGCTGGAGAGATATATACATCTCCCAGAGACTGCCACTTCTCTGGAACAAGCTTACAAATTCATGTGAAACAGAGCCCCTCCCTGACCCTCTACAAAACGCAGCCTAGATCAATGGATGGGTGACTGCAAATTCACTCCTGGGGTGGTGACCATGTCCTTCCTGGACAGAGTAAGTCAGTATTAACTACCATAGACCTTACCTCTGCAAACTTCATTAACCTAATCACTGACAATTGAGGCAACTCGGGATAAATATGGCTAGCCTTGTAAGTGCTCTAGGGTCATTAACCTAGTAATCTTCTATGAACCTATAAAATCAACAACTAAATTAACAAAATGAAGAAAACGAAAACAAAAACTTACCCAAGTAAAAAGTAATGTAGTGTCACCTTGAAGAATTAACAGGAAAAATGGAAAAGTCTAAGAGAAAGTTACTCAGCTTTAAAGGGGAAAGCTGATGTAATAAGAACTGATTAAGGGGCACCTGTCCAAAGAGGAATGGATAATCAGTATCATGACAATTCTGTCATCACAGAGGACAGAATGAGTTTTGTGCAGCGGACAGATAAAAACATGCCCAAAGGAAAACGTTACTGTGGAGTAGAGGAATAAAGCCTTGACTACAACTGTGGAGTAGAGGAATAAAGCCTTGACTACAACTTAGCCAATCTGGGTTCCATTTGTGGCTCAAGTGACTGAAGGAGCCACAGAGATGGAGAAACATGAATGCCCATCTTGAGGGGGGGGGGATGCTCATTGGTGACTCTCCTTAAGGGGAAGTGTGGTCCAGAGAGGTGAGTTTCCCTCAGACATACACAATGAGTGCACGGAGTGGGGAAAGTAGCTAGGGCATAGTAAAAAAAAAAAAAAAAAAAAAAAACCACCAAATGAAAGCATAGACAGCTGAGCCCCCAGGATGTAGGATGGTGTGTAGTAGACTCAGTGTGGACATGTGGCACTGGGGGGTTAGGCCAGTAATAATGAAGTCTGAGGGGACTAAAAGAAATACATAGCAGAAGGAAAAAATAGCATACTAATAACTGGGGACTCAATTCAGACAGAAAAAAATTCTTATGTATAGGGAATAAGTTAAGTAGGACAATGACGTGCCTTCCGAGTGCTAAAACCAGTTATGCAGTCAGTGTGGTAGGTAATTATTATGTTATAGTTATGGTGAGGATGGATGTTAAAAACAGTGGGATGTGTAGTACCCTTATAGAGCCAAGTGCAGATGAAAACTGCTTACAGAAGTATCAAGGACATTCTACACTGGGTGAACTGGTCTTTTGAAGGAAAAGACAAACAAGAAACATGGCCCCTACTACAGGCCTACCTACTGAAATTTTAAAGCAATAAAACATGCAGACAATTAGAAAACATCAACAAAAATGCAAGAACTATCAAAGTGACTACAAAAGGTTTATAAGGATCACAAACCGATTACTGCAGAATGTTAATTTTGTAATGCATATGCCAAACAAGGTAAGGTCAATCTTCTGGATAACATTAGTGTTGTAAAAGAATGGATCAAAATGTGAAAGGAAGTAAGAAGCATTAAGGATAATAAGAAAGCCTTTTAAAAATACAGTAGGAAGGGCAATGATTAAGGGTCCAAATCCATAGCTAAAAGAAGGAGGCAGAATAATCACTTCAGTGGCAGGAGAAAATATCTTTTACTGACAACTTTAGAGAAGAATTCTGTTTTAAATCACAAGGTCTAAGGAACAAAAGTCATTCTACTGAAAGAAATAACTTGATTGACAGTGAGAAAAAAGATAAAGCCCTATTTAGGAAAAGTGGACTTTGCCAAAAGCAGCAGGCTTGGAAACTATCACAAAAGTGTTTTAAAAACATTAAGAGATTTGTATGATAAACCTTTAAGACTTAATTTTTAGCCAAATATGTTTTTTCTAAGATTCACTGTGAGTAGAAAACTAGGAATAATTAAAACAATTTAGAAGGACAAGGGTCTGTTAGATAACATCAGGTATGGACCAATCAGCCTACTATTTAATTCTTTTAAATATATGCAACATGTTGATCTAGAGCATTTGTAATAGTCTTATTAAACACTACTGCCAAAATGCTACCATTATCTACAATATGCTCCTGATGGAGCCGACTTCAGCAAAAGGTATCATATCATTGTTGCTCACTTTTTATAAATCCCAGAATGGGGTTTCCTCACTAGCAGGTGTCCAAATTGGTGGGTATACCCAGGCTGAAATGGAACAACTTCAATCTGTCCAAGAGATTAGTTTTACATTCAAGTCAATGGTGATCTCATCTAAAAAGAAAATAAAGTCCAACAGATGATCCCCCTTATACAGTTGGCAGAGGTTAAAAAATCTGAATAAGCTAATGCACTGCATAAACTGAAGGATTCCTTAGGTGAGTTTGCTGGATGTCATCATCAACCCAGATATTAAAATCAATAAAAATGAGCCACATTGGATGACAAAACTAAGAATAAGGAAATCTATGAAGAACCACATCCTCAAACTATATACTGTGGACCATTAAATGCAATAAATTTAAAGGAGATGACAGACTTGCTGGGAATCCGAACATCAAATCGAAGTCTAAAGATGACAGTTATACCCTCACCGACAGAGACATGATTACTACCCTGGATGACATAGGACATCTGTAAAATGAAGACCAATGCTCAAACCCAGCAAATAAATGCAAAATTAGCATATTGTAACTATTCGAACCTTATACCAGACTTCTTGTATTTTGACCTTGAGTTTAACAGGGCACCAAACAAGAACATGTTCTGTCAATCATTTGATGTTGAAAAATATCTCTGTGTTCTGCAAAGCATTAGGGAGGACCCCATTCTCAGTGTATTTTCACCTCAAGGTATCACATGGTGATCACAAATGGAATCCATCTACACCACTCTAAACTGGCATCCATGATTATTCCATGTCAAAATGTGTTCTTTACTGAATTCTCCGTATCCCATACAGAGGAGTGACTGACATGACATTTCCGAAACAAAACGTTTTGACTAATGTTTTTTTTTAATCTTGGCAAGTTATGTTACTCAGAAAACAATGAAGATAAAGATCTTTCAGATAGCCAGGTGTTTGAAATAGTATTAGGTGACTGCGGAAATACATCTCCCAAAGTAATGTTTGTGATTACACAAGGAAGATGGTCATTCTACTGTGTTCATTGAAGTACAGCCAACTTCATAAACAGGTATAAGCTTACCTGAAATGTAGTTAACCCAAACGTATTTCACCAAACAGATTTTACCAAATGTAGGTTTTCATGAAGGAGATTGGTAGTTAGGTTGCACCTACATTACTTACTTTATCTGGATGATTTTAAAAATTTGAAGTTATGGAGACTTCCTCACTTTCTCTATGGTGATGTGACTTGAAAGCAGAACTGTGAGAGCAGAGTCCCCACACTGAAGGGATTTTAGGGGAGATTGCCCTTGCAAAAATGCTTTTTATGATTTGTTTTGTAAAATATCTTCATTTTTTATTAAGTGGATTTTGATCCATTATATTTTATTAAGTAATAAAAGATCCTTAACACCACAGATGAGGTTTCAATGGGGGGGGGGGGGGGGGTTGCTTGATACAAGTATTTAAACAGTAGCATTTCATTCACAGGAAAGCTGTCTCTGGAGACTGCAGCACCACAAAGTAACTGCAATAGGACACATTCATGAACAGGGTATGCAGGTACTGATGCAAAACAGTCCTTTATTTGAAGCAAGGACAAGCTATTACTCTGGAGCAAAGACAACCAGTACACCGGAATATATGATACATGTGAAAAGCGTACTTGGCCTTGTTGCAGTACTGTGCTATAGTTATGGTCTGCATTTGGTCCAATGAAAAAGACAGAGGATACCTGGAGGACTAAAGACATGTGTTACTGATAGACAGGAGTGACACAGATGCATTTCACCTCCTCACTCCTTGTGCTAAACAACCACGGAATGTGAGCTTGGAATACACAAAGCAAACAGGTATGTGCAACTGTATTTCAAATCATTCCATGGTGCACAGTATAACAGACCAAAATGGAGCAGGTCCTATTGTCAAACAATCTAACACATCATGTGCTGTGCTGGTCTGTTTTATTATGCAGATAATGTCTATATAGTCTACTAAAGTTAAAAACTGGCTAGCTGGATGCACAGAAAAACCTGAGCCAATCCCAAAACAGCATGTTCAAGAATCTAAGCTTCACTGGCAGAGACCATGATATGCCAGGAATAGGAACATATGACTGTTGTAGGTTGCAAAAAAAGGTATAAGCTGTTTTCTCTTTGTAATGTTTGTAGAACTACAAAACAGAAATTACAACAAAAGCAATCCATAGGTTCTTGGTGTTAGTTTATCCTGGGGATGTACCTCTTATCACACTTAGTGGTGTGAGCCATGAAGCTGTTTACATCCTGTGTCTAGGGTTTACAACAGGATTCATATTATCAAAATGCTTTTATTTTATCTAAAGCAGAACCATTTTAGATGAGTTTCATTTGCACATTCTCTCTTGTTCCTTTTTGGTATTAGCTATCAGTATGTTTTTACATCTTCTTTATTTGATTCAGAAGCTAAATTATTTTTAATTCTACTGTGAAGTTGTGGTTAAAGCTTAAGTTATTTCAGAAGCATTGCTAGTTAATAGCAAGATCAATCTAAATGACAGCACTTCAGTAATAAGGTTCATTATTCTTTTTTTAAATGCTAGGTGGGGTACCCAAGAAATAACTGCACCACACTTCTGTATGCCAGATATCATTAAAAACAGATTGTTAAACATGAACAGTCCATAAACACATGCAGAGATATGCTGCTTGTATAACTAAATTCTTCATCTATTAACACATTTTCTTCAAGAGGGTAATTTTCAGTTATGAAGCCATAAAGCAGTCAAATCAATGCTATTTGCTACTACTATGGAGCTGAAAGTTGCAGAATTATACATAAGCAAGGCATGTAATAGTGATGGAGCTAAACATAAATCAAGAAAATGAGCAAATGTAAAACCTTATCTAGTAAGATATATTTAAAGCACTCTCAAAGTAAATACACGTCTGCAAAACATTTTCACTATGTTATATGGACCACAAATCATTTTATTTTTATATATATATATATATATATATATGTATATGTATATATATATATATATATATATATATATATATATATATATGGATCTAGGACACATGCTCGACTAGCATATGTCTGAATCACAAAACATCGAACACACATACATGGGCTTAACATCGAAAATCGCTTCCGTGTATGTGTAGTTCAAAAAAAAAATCTACGTTTCTGCCCCCACACCCCCCTACTTTATTATTCTCACTCCGAGATCGCACTACAGTGGGTAAAAGGGAATTTCCCTTACCCACAGAAACAGGCACACATACGCAGAAGCGCTTGTCGATGTTAAGCTCTTTCGTGTATGTGTGTTTGATGTTTTGTGATTTGGACATATGCTAGTCAAGCATGTGTCTGGATCCCATATATATATATATATATATATATATATATATAAATATATATATAATATATATATATTATATATATATATTGTGTATATATATATATATATATTGTGTATATATATATATATATATATATATATATTATATATATATATTGTGTATATATATATATATATATATATATATTGTGTATATATATATATATATATATATATATATATATATATATATATATATATATATATATATATATATATATAGTTACCAACATTTTTTATATATGTAAAATTGAACAAATTAATAAAACATTACATTCGGATTTGCTATTTTTTTGCCCCTAAGGCAACAATTATTCATACTTACCTCTGAAAGAAAACTTCCTGGTAAACCGTGTTAACTAGATACCCCCCCACCCCGTATATAGATATTTCAAGGCGGCTGGCTGCAGTTCCTACATAGCTCTGCTATGCAAGTCCATCCTACATGGGCACAAACTGTGTGAGGGTATGCAATTTTAAATATATGTTTGTGTCGTGTACCTATCTTATAGTTTACACAGAAGTATTAATTAAAATGATCAAAATTTTTGACATGTTATTAAATTCAAATACATTACTTACCAGTTTTTAGATTTAATTCATTATTGTTGCTGTTTACAATTGCATTGGTTTCTTCATTAGTGATATCAGCGCAGATGGTTTGGACCTTAATCTTTCCAACTTTTATTTCTATACAACCCAACTGCTTGTCATTTGTATCTAAGGAATGAAGAACAAAGAATCCTGGATTAATGAAATATAAAGGATTGATCAAAGGTGTTTAGGCAGTGGTCTTTACATTATAAAATCCAAAGTATGACCGTGGTAACACTACTAGTGACATTGCTAAAGCTGAGGCAAAGCAAATATACTAACATGCATGCAAAGCAGAAAAAATATTTTCTATGGAATAGGATATACAAGTCAGGATATCACAGAGAATTCCTTAGTCCTTTATAAGTGATGTCTGTGAAACTATACGAGCGCGCACAGAATTATGTCTTTGAGGTGCACGCCATTACTGAGGCTCTGCAAAATGAATGTCCTAATATGACTGCATTCCAAATGTGGTTACAAAATGAGCACGAAGTAAATGGAAATGTTCTGCAAAAAAACACGAGAGAGTATGAAAAATAACAGGAATAAAGGAGTGTAAAGAAGTGTTCCAAAAAGCTGTACCACTTGCTCTGAACCACAATGGATGTGAGCTTGTGGTAAATGTAAAACCTAAAGGATACATAAAACAGATGCAGAGATAAAGATTACCATGTAAACTAAGGGGAAATAGAGGGAAAAATATTAATACCTAAATTCAAATGAGCAAATATGATGGACAGAGTTCTATTCCTACTAACAATGTTAGCCATCTTGTAGTTCCTGCATTATACAATGCATTAGCAAAGATCAAGGCAGTTCTGAAAGAACAGAGGGAAGTTTTCATCAGAAGTATAACTACTAAGCTATCTATTTTTCAAATTTGTAACTCGTCTTTTCTGAAACTACACAACTAGGTGTTGTATTTCTATAATATGGTATTTGTTTTCTAATGCAGATCAAGGATACAGCTACATTTTGTTAAACAAAGCAGTATGTTTCAAATATCAGCTACTCTTAAATGCCTAGAGGCACAGTCTGCTTTAATGAGTTAACTTGTTACAGCTTAGTGCGCCTCCAAGCGTTTTTCCAGTTTTGTGTTCATCATAAAGAAAGAGGAAAAATACACAAACGGGTGGATAGACAGGAAGTGTTTTGCATATGCAGTTTTATAGTAGCTTGCTTTACTTGTTCAATTTAATGCATTTCTTTCACATTTACAAGGCGTATGCCTAATGAATGGCACAAATTCAGCAATACAATTTAGTCCAACAGCAGTGACAAGTGTTCTGCCTCTGATAAGATACACAAGAGAAACCTGCCTGCTAGAAGTGCAAAAGTTATGTAGCATGACAGAGCATGAACATTGCTATGGATGTGAGTCAGAAAAGTAGCAAAAGCAACAGTCAGAAAAGTAAAATGAGGCAAACACTCAAAGCTCAGAAACAGAACTTAAATACTTTAAGAACATTAACAAGTAAACAAAACCAAAGGGATGTTGTGGACGTTTACATAGAAAGGGACAATGAAAAGGCAGATATATGAGCACATCATTCTGATCAGCATTTGTAAGAGAGGAACAGGAGGCACAAACTTCACAAAATAAATATTACAGTTGCATCAATATATACCAGTCCATTCACACAAAAACGGGTTCCATATAGATTCAAAATTAAACAATAAAACATGATTTCACTCAAAACTCTGAAAAGAACCCAATGCAGAATTAGTAACACCACTTACTTTCCTAAAACATAAGGAAAACTGGAAACCAGCATATTTAACATTCCTCTTCATAAATGTGGGAGAACGGAAAATACAGAAAACCATAGTGGTGTTGGCTTCAATTCCAGTGCTTTGAAAAGTGACAGAAGTTATAATGGCATAATGTTTTTTTAGTGGAGACTGTGGCAATGGGTACACAGAATAATGGATTCACATAAAGGAGGTCACTCCAGGTAATTCTATTAGCTTTAGACTAAGAAAAGAATACAGGTGTTTGCGGTAACTATCTGACACTCCAAAACTTGTAGCTACTAGCCCTGGAACAGTGACTGAAAGAGTGAAAATGCGGACTTGTATATACCAAGTCCAAGACTGTTCCTCCTTGGAGCACTTCCTTTTCTCTGAGATATGGTGATCTTGGAGCTGAAATATATAAATTCAGGGGGTGCAAGCCCTCTGCAAAATAACTTTAAAGGGGGGAACAGCAATGTAAAACATTCTCAGTTCTGCATTTTCATTGTAATTCACAGAATTACAGTTATGAGCCGTGTGTGTGTGTATGTAGGTACACACGCACACTGCACAAGAATATGATGGTGTAACTAAAATTATTCTTTTTAGGTTCTTTTAGGTCTGAATTATGCAGACATAGTAAGGCCTTATTAAGTTTAATGCTATTGGCTTCCAAAAAAACAATTACTAGAAAATGATGTGCAAAACGTAAATCAACTGTAACTGATGTATATAGGAGATAAAACAATTAAAGGAGGAAATTACACAAATATTTGTGGGAACAATACATGCAGAATAATGTTCAGGAAGAGAAGTGCAATTTAATGAAAGACCGGAATTCAGCAATTTATATATTGTTGTAGTGAATAAAAAAATATTAAAAAGAAAACATGTATACTGTATGAAAATAATAAAGGACATATTTGCTTTCTTTTTAGTTACTCTTATGTACCTATGTCTCTTTTTAAAAATGTCACGTCTAATAAAGATGTTTAAACAAAGAATATGAGAACAGTGGGAAGAGAAAATCATTTTAATCTGCTAGATTTCTTTGACTCTGGCACAAGAGTCATAAACAAAGGAAGGTCTTTAGAAATGGCCATGTCTATTCCACATGTAAAACTACAAGACAGATCCTGCTAATGTAGAGTCTTCAAAGAGAATATACACACATCCTCTGGTGGAGGCCCATGGGATATATTGCTCAGCAAAGACCCCAGCTTAGCTTGGTCCTTGCAGTTCTGGTTTGTGTGTGTGATCTTTTTGAGATTTTGTTTGGTCTATTGCACATGCGGGTGAGTTAAGTGCTATTACGTTTTTGCATGAATATTACTATAACTGCACTGAATTGTTCATTTAATTCATTCTTACACTGTGGTGTGTATACTTAAACACATTTTCCATTTTAAGGGAACTTGTTACAGCACACTTGTGGTTCTGCAGTGGAGGCTACATTAGTCCCCACCTATTCTGTTTTTTTTTTAATAGATATCTAGAATGGAGTTTGATTCCATGGAAGCCATTTCCAAATGTTAAACACCTGTTGAACTGGTGTTACTGCTGAAATGATTACTAGGTATTATGGAATGACTTAGAAATGGAGTTTGCCTCCTTATTTTATGCAATATCTGCACAGCAAAAACTTAAATGTGTGATTAAATATCTGGTCATTTACACAAGTAGGCCAGGCAATGCATTAATATAATGGAACAGAATGAAAAAAAATACACATTCCATAAAATTCATTATTATGCTTTGAAAGTTAGCACACTATTAGAGTGGGCTGTCACAGGACAGTTATTTATTAACATTTATTGACCTGTGAAGTCCAGCTAAGCACAAAGGACCCTTTTCTGCAGAGACCCAGGGAGAAAAGCTCCAGTACATGCAGTGCGAACAAAATCTTTCGAGTTAACAACAATGTCAGGCAGAATACAATTAAAATAAATTTTACAATGTCAAAGCAGATAAAATAGTTTTATATATATATATATATATATATATATATATATATATATATATATATATATATATATAAAACAGTAAGTCTTCTTACATGAATTAAATTCTGTACAGATACAGTTAAATAAATATGCTATAGGATGCAAAAGGGTGGAAAGCAAAAGGCTGATTTAATTATGAGATATAAATGAAATGAGGGGCAAAAAAGTTGAGTGGCAAAGGGAGGAGGTAGAGTGGCTGAAGAAAGGGTGATACTTGGTAATAGTAGAGTAGAGGAGTGCAGAGGTGTGGTAGCAAAGGAGGAAGAAAGCATAGACGTTATACTTACACATGGAGATGTACAGCTACACAGCCAGGATGTTGAGAGGTGTTTTCTTTTCAATGCCTGGTTTTCAAGAAGTCTGAGAGCAATGTGGGAGGGCATTCTAGAGATTACCTACCAAGTTTGAGTATATGCAGGCTCCCCATGCATTTTGGGCATTAGTGATGGAGAGGAGGAGTTTGTCTTTAAAGTGAAGAGCTTTGGTAGGGTGGTAGTATGCCTTTTAGTGTCCAGTACTTATCAGGGTAATACATTACATTATAAGCTAGTAAGAAGACTATAGTAGTGGTGATGATGTGGGAGGTTAGTCCAATTTAATTGTTTAAGGACAGAACAGTGATGCGTTCTAAAGGGACGATTTGCATCAATGTGAGCTATTTTATTGAAGCATCGTTCCAGTTTTGTGTGTGTGTACATTTGTAGGTTAGTCAAGAGTGGGGAGACATACAGTAGGTTAGGTAGGCTTTAGCTACACTTCTCTAGTTCTGTCAGTTAGGTGGGATTTGTTCTAAACAACAAGTTGAGCTTTTAGCATTTTGGGGGTTAATTAGGAGTTGTGAGTTATCGAGCCAAGATTCTGTGGTCAGAGGCTGTGCAGATGAGTGCAGAGTCATCTGCACATTGTACAAGAGTGGCATGCTTGGGAGCAGAGTGTGTGTATATATGGGTGTGTGTGTGTATATATATATATATATATATATATATATATATATATATATATATATATATATATAGGTGTGTGTATATATATATATATATATATATATATATATATATATATATATATATATACATACACACACACACACATATACATACATACACATACACACAAACATACATACACACATACATCTATGGGTCTACTTCTAAATTTTGAAGTTTCAAAAACAGCAATTTTCTTATGGGCGAGACCATACAGAGTGAAATGGTATGTTTACCATTTTCCTCTCTGTAGTGCGATCTCGCAGTTTGTATATTTAATTAGCAGGTGGTGTGGGGAGTGCAAACGTAAAAAGATTTTTTTGGTTTTGTTTTTCTTTATTTGAATATCAGAGTTTCAAAACTTCGATCTTATAGTCTCGACCATAAGAAAGTCTATATATAATTACACAAGTGGATTATCAGATTGATTTTGGAGAACAGTGTGCAATACAGAAGTGTAGAACTTACAACATGAGATTCATCCAGAACTATTTAAATAAAATCACTATTCCATAATGACTCCAGTTTTTATTGATTACTTTATTAACCAGGAAATGTAAATCGGGTTAATATTTTCAGACTATTTTCAGCCACGGCCCAAGCCAAAAACACAAGGCTAAATCAAATATAGAGCCAACATTCGGCACCTGAAAAACCATGGTTGCAGAAGGAGGAATTATCTGTGAGGTACCCTAAAAAATGCAGATTGTTGTAAAAAAAATATATATATATATATAATAAATCATTCCATGATTGTGCAGCACTTAGAAACTGTACACATCACACCTGTTCTCTGCCTCTATTAAGCAGGATCTGCTTTGTCCAGTCTATTTTCATTGAATGACAAAATAAATCAGGACTCCCACTTCAGACTAAGTGTCCATTTGCTATTATACTGCTTCAATGCAAAGAGTACAGCAGTTAAGTGACTACTTCTAGTGTTAGGTCATTTTTTTAAAACATTATTCTGTCTTATAGCTGCACTGATTGCAGTTTTTAGGACAGCACTCCTGACTGGACAGAAATTTTCCTAATTTCCTTTCACTGCAGATGCTTTGAGAAAGGGAAACCGTTCTTTCAATCATGTTATTTCTTTTTTGACTGTTATGTTGCTTTAGGCAACAGGACTGGATCACATTTTGTACTCACAAAATTTGCTGACCAAACATAACATTTGTTAGCTGCCATGGTTTCTGTTAAACTGAGGAACTGCTGGATTTCGGAGATGTCTAAGATGTGAGTGCTGACTTCTGGAAGTCATGAATGTAACTATGTGCAGGCCATTTATATAATGATGGACAAAGGTAACATTTTGCCAGTCAGAGGGGTACCAATGTCCTAGCTGTAACCCAAGTCAAAGGAAAAGGATTTAAGTGGTAAGATGTGCTGCAATTTTAAATCTTATTTTCAGAATGTAAACCACAGAAACAGGGAAGTGATGTCAGTGAGATGTAACAGCACAAAGGCTTAGGGTACAAATCACACATTTTTGGCTACTCTTCAAAGTAATGTGGCAAACAAACTAGACAACAGTGTGTAATTTTAGCAATGAAAACCACACAATAGAGCAGAAGAAACAGTGGTATTAAGCTTTTACCTGAGGTCCTACCTATGGAGTGGGGTCATTTTAAAAATGTTATGTTGTATGCCAGAAATAGCACGATATGATAATACAACAGAAGTCATCCAATGGCCTGGGATCTTAGTGACATCATAGCTGAAGGAACTGGCAGAGAAGAATGGGAATGAGTGGCTGTCTGTCTGTTCTGGAGGGAGGTAGCCCGGTCTACTGCAGTGTTGATATTCCCCAGAGAAGATATATATTCAATATGTAGCAAATGGGCCAGGAGCATGTTCTTGGCTTGCCAAGTTACATTCACACAATAATCTTCACTGCATTTGTGTGTTACCATCATATATACACTCAGGAGTGTGGAGCAGGCCCTTGCTTAAGTAGTTGCTTAATATCAGCCAGAAGGAGTTAAGCAATATAAAAAAAACTCTCATGGCTGCCAACAGTCACCTTATGATCAGTCCTTACTCCTTATGGGACAAAGAGAGCACAGCTGTAGTGATCAGTCAATTAACAGGCACAGTGTTGGGGAAGAAAAAGTATAAAAAAAATTATAAGTTGTTTAGCCTTTCATCAGTGGTGTTATTCAACTTATAGCTGCTTCTAAAGTATCCAACACTGAAAAAAATGGGATTACACACAGCATCCTGAACTCCAAGTGTTATTTATGAAAAGTGTTTCTATTACTGTTTTGTCCATTTCAGGGTCATGGTAACTATAGTGTAGCATATAGAGTCAATGGCTACACTAGACAATTTGCATTTTAATTAACCCCCTATCCTTGATTTGTTCTTTTTTTTTTTTTTTTACACTTTTATGTATTACACAAAATATTTTAAACAAACTCTAAATGCAACCCACAAAGTCGGTGCATATGACATTGGTAAGGCAAGCAACTAGTAAAATCAAATGAACAAAAGTCTGTCACAGGAAAACTGTACTTTATTAGGCACTTTCGTCCACTCAGTGCAAAGGACTTCATCAGAATAAATTCACAAAATAATAATCCTTTTAAAATACATATTGTCAATTTGAATACCTACAATACAACATATGATGCCAAATTCAAAATTCACAAACCTATGAGCTTTTTCTTTAATACAACGGAAATAGATATCCTGTCATTTAACCCAGGGGAACACTGCTGTATTAAACCTAATTTGCCAGTTCAGTTCCCATGTTTTACAGTATTCTCTCAGTTGCTCACCTTGGATCTTTATTTTTTTCAACAGTAAAAAATTCAAACTTCCTAAAATAAGCACAATAAATGTTATGTTGGTATAAATAACTTCTACTGCCCTTTTCAGAAATGCTAGATGCATATTCATATACTGTAGCCTATATTCTAGTCTATAAATGTAAAATGCTCTATATTGTGTACACACTGCCACATATACCACCTCTACAGTGGTACAGTTGGATCATCTAGGCCATGTTAATAATCCTGCAGTGATTATGTACAACTATATTTGTATTTCCACATATGTATCGACATTGCTTGCAAGCACCACATTTCATCATGAATCCATTCTTGTATGTTGATGACCTGTCCTTCTAAAAATATTTCTGATGCTGTTTAAAGGTTTATAGGAATACCTGCGACAATCACCCAACTTGTTAAATGACATCTCATTACCAGGTACACACATCCAGTTATAAACCATCATATGTTTAACCACCTTGGTGTCTGTGGAATGGTGCAATACCATATATTACATGTGCTGAACTGGAAGAGACGGACTTCAGTAAAAGGGGGAAAGCCTGTCCTCCTACCCTCCATAACTTCATTCAGTAAAGAATCTATAGGCCTAGGGGTGTTCAGTCAAAGAACAACTCACACTCACGGGAAAGGCTGGTGCAGATTTACTAGATGTACCTTTTCTTCCCAGACTATAAGGTAACTTTGCTGCCACCAGTCAACCACTGTCAGGCTCTTACAAGGGTATCCAAATATACTGAGTAAAATCAATAATAACATAAATGATAGAGTATAACCAAAGCAGCTAGGCTTTTCAGAGTGGCCATGCTGTCAATAAAATAAGCACAATATTCTCAAGATTTTAAAAGTATTCTCTAAAAGCCGAGCCACAATGAAAGGTAAAAAATATTTAATAATAAATAATAAAATAGAAAACATGAGAATACTAAATATCTAAGTACATGCACAAGAGAAATAAAAAAAAAAAAAAAAAAAACACAGATGAACAGATTTAAACAGATTCGAACACTACTTAACTGATCTCACTTGTATTTCCTGACTACCTAAAAAATAACTATTCCCTAGCTGACCTATTTAATACAGCAGGGCAAGATTAGATGCTGAGATGCTTATTTCCACAAGGCAAGGTGATGAGCTTGTAGCACACTGAACTGAAATAACGGACTGTGATAACTGTCTGATTTTTATATCCGGTTCTAAAGAAAACAAAACAAGGTGGAAAACAAAGCAAACAAGGAGCTGTGTGAGTTCCATCCTCTCACTGCTGGATATAGAATGACATCACATTTGATCACCTCACTCTCATACAATACACATTCAGAGCTTTGCTCATATCTGTTGCAGTATTTGAAACTTGTATAACAATTTCAAAAACATCTACTCTTCCCTTCCAGAATTCTTTATTTAAACATAGGCATTCAATCAGTTATAGTAACACTGTTGATACCTTTTTAACACAAGCATCTATGCAAGTCAGTGTGATAGTCAAATGAAACAAAATAATTTACAAAACTCCAGCTATCTATGCTGGCATATGTTACATATACACTGCCTTTTTCTCCCTGGCACAGATGGCAATACCTCACATTGTCACATCTCCTTTCCCCATGAAGACTCAAGCTAGTTTTTCAAGAGACTCTGGAAAAACTCTGCTCGAGAGAAATGGGCCTTTCTGGGAGAACATTAACCTATGCCCTGTCTTGAGAGTCCATCTGCATTAGCATTGCTGTAATCTGGGCTGGCTAACACAGGTGGTCCTCCCCAAACCCCTTTAAGCTTTTGGAATGCCAGCTTGCAGGCTGGGGTCCAGATTACCTTATCTGACCTGTTTTTCCTTGTCCAGGTCTATTAGGAGAGCAGCTGTTGTACTATAATTGGGAACAAACTTTCTATAGTGCCCTACTGTCCCAAGAATGCCCTCCTCTGCTTTTTGGTAACGGGCAGGCCACACCTGAATAGCTTTCACTTTGGCAGGTATTGGCCTAATCTTACCACTCCCCATTCTATGTGCCAGGTAGGAGACCTCTGCCATACCCACCTGATACTTACTGGACCTAATGGTCGATCCTGCCCTTTACAGTCTGCCCAGGACCTCCCTGACATGTGGAGGCTTCATTATGTTAACAGTACCATTTGTGCCCCTGCGTCCTGCCTAACAGTTTTACCATGTAATTAACAATACTAACTTTCCTTACCACTTTGAAGGGTCCCTTCCAGCCTGCCTACAGTTTACTGTGTCTGACAGGAATGAGCACCATAACCTGCTGTTCCATAGCATACTCTTGTGTTCAAGCATTCCTGTTATACCAGACTTTTTTCTGCTGTTATGCTCCTGCCAGGTTCTCCTGGTCCAAGCCCATAAGCTCCCTACGCCTTGCCCTGAGGTTTAGGACATATGCCAGAACAGACTCCTTGTGGGATTCACACTCACCCTCCCACTCATCATGAATCAAATCTAAATGCCTCCTCACCCAATGACCATACAACAACTCAAAGGTTGAAAAACGTGGATTCCTGGGGGCATCTCTCTGCATGCAAACAGTAGATGGGGCAAATATTTGTCCCACTCTCTCAAACTGGTCTGTAAATGCCCATAGCATGGCCTTTACTGTAGAGCTTCACCTCTCCACAAACCCATTAGTTTGGGGATGGGAGGTGTTTTTTACGTGCTTCACCCCACAATGCTTCCACAGAAAAGCCAGAAGGTCTGGCATGAAATTGGTAACTCTGTCAATTAGTAATTCTCTTGGGAAACCTACTCTACTAAAAATCTGTAACAAAGCATTTTCCACCTTCTCTGCCTCGATGGAGAACAGAGCCACTGCATCAGGGTATCAAGTAGCATAATCTACTACCACCAGGAAATACTTCTTCCCTGTGGAACTTAGGGCACTCAGAATCCCGACAATATCCATAGCTACTCTCTGAAATTGCTCCTCAGTCACAGGCAAAAGCATCAATGGAGAGTTGACCTTGTCCCCTTCCTTGCCTACCTTTTGGCACTGCTCATAGGTCCTACAGTACCCTGTTACATCCTTTGCAATCCCAGGCCAATAAAAGTTCTGCATAATACATCTCTTGATAGGTTTTATGCCCATATAACTTGCAAAAGAAATGTCATGGACTATGGCTAGAAGTGCCAGATGGTAAGATCTGAGCACTACCAACTGCTGTATTACCTCACCCTCCAGCACTCCCTCAGGAGTACACTCTCATAGGTTCATAGGTATGTACTAGGCTAATGGCCCTGGAGCCTTTACAAGCCTAGCCCATAGAAGTGCCCTGGAATCATGCCACCTGACATTAGTTCCCAGTGCCTCTATCAAGTACAGCCACTGGAGTGATCCCCAGAGTGGACTTTCTATTTCCCATCCACTCATTAAAATTTCTCTTGAAGAGGGCCCAGTGAGGTGCTTTGCTTGACATGTATGGGAAGTCTATTCCAGATCATGGGCAGTCTTTGGGTTATGAACCTGTCCCTCCAGTATGTTCTGTTGACTGTGGTAATGAGGGTGAGGTCTCTGGAGCATGTGGTGCAGAGGGATTGGGATTTCTTTAGATGTTGCATTTCTAACAGAGCTGGGTCAGACATGGCTTTGTAAGTCAAGCAGAGATCGCCTCTTAGTAGATATGAGAGAGAGAGAATAGCTGGAGTTTCTTAAGTCTGTCCATGTAGGACATGTGTTTAAGGCCTAGGATCCTCTTCATCAGGTACTTTTGCAGCCTTTCCAGCTGTTGCATGTGTCTAGTGAGGTACATGCCAAATGGGGCATTATACTCTATGATTGGTCTAATGAGGGATGAGTAGAGAGAGACTATGACCTCTTTCTTCTTGGCTGCAAAACTCTTGTTAATGAGATGTGCCACACAGAAGGACTTTCTGACCACAGTGGCAATGTGGTGGTCGAAGGAGAGGTTGCTGTCAACCTGTGTCCCCAGATCTCTTATAACGCCTTCAGTGTTCAGTGGGCTCCCATCGATGTGGTAATTAGTGGGAACTGAGTTTTTCCCAAAGGGGATGACGACGCATTTTTTTACATTAAACTTAAGGCCATGGTTTTGACACCAGTTATTGGTCTCAGTGAGGCCTTTCTGCAGGACGTCTACATCATTCGGGGAGTTAATAATGGCTCCCAGTTTGCAGTCATCTGTGAACTTGGTCAGCCAGAGTCCCTCTGTGTTGACCTGGTCTTCTGAGAAGTAGATGCCAAACAGGAGAGGACCCAGGACCAATCCCTGTGGGGACTCCACTCGTGACTGGTCGGCAGTCTGACTTGGAGTCTGCTACTTTCACACCATAGGTTCCATCTCTTTGCCAATTTGAAATCCACCTAGTGGTATGGGGCTGATTCCTAGTTTGGTGAGTTTATCAATAATTCCTGAGTGTGGGGAATGGTATCAATGGCCTTGGCTAGATCGAGGTAGGCTGTATTGCCTTGCCCTCATCCACAGCTCTGGTGACTGACTCAAAGAAGTCAACCAGGTTGAGCAGGCACGATCTACTTTTCACAAAACCAAATTGCGTGAGATCTAGAGTTTTGCGACTCCCTATATCCTTGTTAATTAGGTCTATGATGATGCGCTCCATAACCTTACATATCAGACTTGTCAGGCTAATGGGATGATAATTCCAAGGGTCTGTAGTCACGCCCTCTTTATGGAGAGGGATGACTGTAGCAGTGTGCCATTCTGTAGGGACAAAGCCAGAGGTGAGGCTGTGATTGAACAGGGCACACAGATGTGGTGCCAGTTCACTTTGTAGTTCATGTAGAACACATCTGGGGATATTGCTGGGTCCCATGGAAGCTGTATTCTTGGCCTTGGACAATGCAGCTTTAACCAGTGCTGCAGTAATGCTGGGTGCCTGGCATTCCTCTGGTATTGTGATTGCTCCTTTACGGGGGAGAGAGGGGTAAAGTTGGCACTGAATCTGTCTGCCAGTATGTTGGCAATATCTGTTGGCTCAGTATAGCAGATACCATTGCGCTGTAACTCATAGCAAACATGGGTATTGCCATGGAGATTCTTGATAGAATTATAGAAGGCTTTGTGGTTGTTTTTAGTGTCTGCTGCAATTCTGCCTTCATAGCTGGCTATAGAGGTTTTGATGAGGGATCTCAACTTTTTGTTGAGGGTAATAAGGATGTTTTTCCAGTCTTGGGACTTCACCTTTTTCTGCAACAGTTTCTTTCTTCTGTTGTAGAGTTTATTAATAGCAGGGGACCACCAGATTGGCTTCCTTTTTTGGAGGAGAGTGTCTTGGTTCTATTGGGTATGGCTAGTTCCATGCATTTATTGTACATGTTTGTAGAGTGCATTGGTGTATGATTCAGCAGTCTTGCATCTATTTTACACTGACATGGGTGCTGTGACATTAGCCATCTCTGTTTTTAGGAGCCCAAAGTCAGCTTTGGAGAAGTTTCTCATGGTGGTTACCTTTGCTGGGGGTGGGTGAGATGTAGATTTTCATGGTAATTAGTTTGTGGTCAGATCTAACTAAGGAGGAATTGAGTACTGGTGTTGCAGCTGCCCATGTTAGTAATAACCAGGTCAAGGATGTTGCTTCCACTAGTGGGGGTATAAATGAGCTAGTCCAAGCCATTGGAATTGATGAAGTTCAGGAAACATTGGGCCAGTGTATTGGTACATGAATAGTTTTCCCAGTTGATGGAGGGGTAGCTGAAGTCACCTAGTATGACAGTGTTGGGTTGGACTCTAATAGTTTCCAGGGTGCTTAGGAACGTGGAGTGAAAGTCTTGGGGCATGGTTGGGGACCTATAGCACGCTATGACCTGAATCGCCATCTTACCCAATATGTTAGTTGTACCTGAAGTATCTCAGATGCATTTTCCTGGGCTACTAAGTCTGGAGGTGTGTATGTACCTTTATGAATATGGAGACACCACTGCCTTTGGAGCTTCAATCCATGTTCTGGGGCCGAAAGGTGTGGCACGAGTTATAGCCTGGTAGCACAGGGGTGCTTTCTGCTGCTTTAAACCAGGTCTCCATTACAGCCCAAATGTCGATGTTCTCCATTTTGAGGAGTGCTTTGAGCAAGTGCGTCTTGACATTTAGACTTCTACCGATGAGCAGCATGACCCTCAGATTGCAATTATTTATAGCTGTTATGGTGGTAATTTGGTCTTTGGAACATCATCTAAAAAAGGGACTACAAGAGCCTTAACTAGTATCTGGAAACTCAGGGGTGACAGATGCATCTCTGGCAAAGCATCCAGGTCTGTCAATCATGTCATCCCAAGCAGACAAATACTGGATCCCCTTAGAATGACACCAGAAACTTAGACATTTGTTGAAGTCAATCATTTTCTGCTTGTACTGTGGTATCATTCTGGGTGATGTTAGGATGCTGCTCAGGCCTAGGGTCATACCTGCCTGGCCCAAATAATCAGAGAGCTCCTCCGTGTCTCTCTTCTTGTAGTCCAGGGAGGTGCATCTCAGGTCATTCACACCCACATGGACAGTGACAGAGTCATACTTGTACTTGTTGTGGAGTGACCTGAATGCGTGTGTTATGTGTCGGATTCTGGCACCTGATAGACAGCTGACTGTTACCTTCTCCTTATTCAACCTAGATTGGGCAAGCTGTTTTGCCTTAGGGGCTTAGGTTGAGGGGCACACTATGTAGGTGAGCTATATATGTCTTGTGGTTTGTGCTATGTTGTGGTGGTCGAGTACATTTCTGCCTTGGAGGTCTCTGCTGTTTGGGTAGATTTCTATTGAGAGACTCCCCGAAGGTGGGTGTGTGGTTTATGTTTTTATGTGAGAGCTGTGATGGTGGGTGTTCTGGAGGGCTATGTGTTGCATGTGGTGTGGTGCAGGTGTTGATCATCTCCTCTTGACCGGGTATTCTGGTCTTGGCTTGAGAGTGCATGGCTTCCAGTTTGGATAAATAAATGCATCTCTCACAAGTCTGAGTGTTTGGAGGTAAGAGGAGTTGTTTGTGTACATGAGGCAGTTGCTACACTGCCTCAGAATGGCCAAGTTCACCAGGTTAATAGGAGAAAGCACGGGGAATTGACATTTAGACATGCCAGGAGGGATGGTCATTATTACCAAGTACTGCAGCTGTTTTCTTAAATATTCCTTTTACAGGAAAAATGTCACTCAAGGTGTCTGAGTCTGTGCAGAGCACTGCCAAACACTTTAGGGGAAACTAATACACAGACCCTGAAAATTTAAGGATGAAGTATTAGGGCAGATATTCTGAAGTTAGAAAGAAATCAAGCAGTATTTACTGAAAAATAAAGAATTAGCTGGTCAAGAATGATGAAAGAGGGGAGTCACATGAATGGCTAATGCCTGGCTATTACTAATGCTGGTCCCAGCACAGCTTCACTCTGTTGGGATACAATACTCCTTTGCTTCTTCTCTCACCAGAAGCACAATGTTCGCACCAATCCCAAGAAGAGAAGCAGGCCACAGCATGTTTGGAGATCTGCAGTCTTGTCCCAGATGATCCAAGGGTCTTCAGGCTTGTAGCCTTTTTCTGGTAGATGCCTCGAATATCAACCAGACCGATCAGGTAAGTTAAGCACAGACACTCACTCTCCAACCAGAAAGAGTCAGGAATCAATGCACTCTGCCCCTACTCTCACCAGGATCAGAATATAAGCACAGATTCCAAGCTGTCACATATAAAGCAGTTATTAAGCTTTCTGGTGATCAGCAGTCTCCAGGAAATAATGTAACTGCACTCCTCCTCTCACCAGGAGAAAACAGAAGCACTAATCCCAAAGATGACTAGTGGGAAGCAAAATGTGGGTTCTCCAATAACTTATGGTCTTGCAATAGATGCTTAAAGGTAAGATGAAAAAAAAATGGTTTATCCTAAACACTGCGGTGTGCACTAGAGGAGTTAGATGTGAAAGCAGGTAACTTGTTTTACCTGTCTAAAAAGTTAAGTTTAGTCACTATTTTTAAAACAGCATGATAGATTGAAAGGGGGTGGTCACTTTTGTATTCCGGTACTATGGAATATAGTAGGATGGCCAATAAATTTAAATAGCTGAAGAGGAGGGATTTCACAAAATGATAATTTTGTGCTTACTCACACAAGCCAGTAAAAGCAGGGAGGAAATGAGATATATGGTCAAATTAACATAAGGAGCAGGCAACTGGAAAAACAGTGGTGTTTAAGAACACAAAAGTAATCGGGTGCGGGGGTGGGAAAATTTCTGTCCGACTAACAAGAGACAGAGCTGTGATCTTTTTTCAAGTTTTAATATGCAGTTAAAAGCAGAATACAAGTAAAATATAGTGTAAAGAAAACAAATCACAGTATACAAAATAGAAATAGGTAATAAGTAATACAAAATACAACAAATAAAGTGCAAATCAATCTTTCCATCGCAGCAAACTGTAGCAGAGTCCCAGTCTCTATACAGTAATCATTTGTTCCAGTATTCAGACTCTCCTTTTCCTTGACAACGTATGCCTCCTTAGCTACCTCCCTCGAGCCTCAAAGTAGTATCTGAAAGCTGAGCCTGTCTCAACTCTCTTTGTAACTCCTCCCAGTTCCCCTTCCACAGGGAGCCTAGTATGTTCTGATAGTGCTGCCTCACTGTCAGCCTGGGTACTACCACTTACCTCTGCCCTTACAGTCACCCTGTCCATGGGAACATCAGTACCTACCAGCAGCTGGGGCTCACTTTCAGGCTCACTGCTACATGGTAGCTCCCTCCCTGAAATAGCCATATCACCAGCCCCAGCTTCAGGTGTCTGGTCTGTCTGGTCTTCCCCAGGCTACCAGACCTACATGCCCGTCTCCAAGCCTGACTGTGTCTAACTGCATGCACAAATTTTATTTTATTCTTATTTTACATTTGTTTACCGGGCTAGTCCAAGTGGATATATTTCCATTTTCAGCAGAGGCCCGGGGAGAAAAGCTCCACACTGAAGTTAATATGAACAAGTCATTACATAAAGAAAGCAAGTAGTTAGTAAAAATACAAACAGAAATAAGGTTCAATCTAAAATATATATAACCAAAAATACACAGAGGTACCACACAATAGCGTCTTTATTACACAAAAAATAAGAACAGTGGTGAGCGCTTTCGCAAAACTAATTGCTTCATCAGACAAGAAAATAAAACACTCCATTGCTTATATACAGATGGAACCATTGACTCAATCACTGATGTCATAGGTCAATTAAGGCATTAAAATGTATAAATGTAGAAAAGGCTACATATGGAGAAAACTGCATATAAAAGACACATATAAAAAACTGCATGTAAATGCATATAAAAACTGCATACAAAAACTATGTACAAAAACTATATACAAAACTGTTGGTAAAGACCTAAGTAATAGATATAAACTCCATAAATACTATAGCTATGAAAAATTAAAGGATAAAAATCTAGATCTAGTTATAAAATCTATCTACAATATGTATGTATAACAAAGTAGTCTATGTCTCTAAAATATGAAAAAATAAGGTGTAATGGGTGTATGAGGTGCCTAAAATTAAACATGTTTGAGGCGTCTTGCTTTCAAGAAAGGAACCAAGAAGTAGAGCCATTAAGGCCTGGATATTTATCTGCATTCAATTTAATGATCCATCTCTGTTCACAGCTTTCAGTAAAATTTTCTATATCCCCTCCTCTAATGTTTTTGTGTATGTGCTGTAGCATAAAAAACTTAAAAGAATGTGAATTATCTGTATTAATAATATGCTGGGCGAGTGCATTAGTGGGTTTCTTATTTTTGACATCACAAAGATGTTCTAGAATTCTGTCTTTAAGAAATCTATTCATTTTACCTACATAAAACACCGGACATTTCTGACAAAAACAATAGTAAACAACATCAGTGCTCTTGCAATCAGCGTAAGTATTAAGCTGTAACTGAAAATGCTTGGTGGGGTGGACATAGGTATTTACACTGTAAATATAGGGGCAGGCACTGCATGACCTGCAAGGAAAAGTGCCCTGACGTGAAGAAGGGATGGCTTTCTTAGGCATATCCTTGTTACATAACTGCTTCTTGAGTGACATATTGTTCTTGAAACTGAATAGTGGATCTTTACAGGTAATAACCTGCAACTGTGGTACCTCTTGTAATAAGTGCCAATGTTTCTTAATTACGTCAACATATTGGTGTCACTCGCAAAGTGTAACACTACTCTAAATTCATTTTGTGGCCTAGAGTTTATGTTAGATGGAAGGACATTTACTTTTATTTACAGTATAAGAATAGGGGAGTTAAACTTTAGTAAAACAATCAAGAAGAGTATAATTGATTAAGTAAATATAAACCATACAACGTTCTATATTAATTCATATCAGAGGCTAATTAACAAGGGTGTTTTTGAGATTGTCTACTCTAGGGAGTGAGTAGAGAGGGGTAAGAGACTGTGACCTGCATAGCCAGTGATAGGTGGGGGTAGTAGTTTCCTTCATTGTTATTCAGTTTCTGTCTTATACAAGTGGTACAGTGAATTATCTTCTGTTTAAACTGTGAGCTTTGGCCGGTTAAGACCTGCATGATATCAATTGAATGCATAAGTGTAGCTAAGTAACTTTTATCTGCACTTTTTAAAGTAATTTGCTTGTGTTGCATTGAGAAATATCTAGCTAGAAATTGACTGTTTTTTCAGTAGGTCCCCACCCACCCTCCCTGTTTTTGTCTTGGTGTTAATCTTGGTGGCTTTGAAACTGCCCACCCCTCTTGTAAATTTGCACTTGGATACTCCTCCTGGGCCCATCTCATTTGCTCACTCAATTTTTTTTTTTTTTTTTTTTTTTATCTGCTTTTACTGTATTTGTGTTTCTTCCTACTTTATTTTGCTTTTGCGTCATCTTAAAAGTACTCAGTTGTATTTATTACTGCTTGGTGTAACTCACTCTAAGCCTTTTAGTTTAAGCACTTGGGCTTCAGACCAGTTGTTTTACATTAAGAAGGTTTGTGCTCTGCACTGTAGTGGCAGGACAGGTAGCTTACATCCTTCTATGTTGGGAACTGCTGATTGAGGGCTCAGTGTTTGTTATTCTAAAAGTGTATTAATTCTGGTTTAAGCACTTGGGCTTCAGGCCAGTTATTTTACATTAAGAGGGTTCGTGGTCTGCACTCTTGTGGGAGGAGAGGCTGGACTCTGCCATTCTGAGCTGGGAATTTCTGGTTAAAGGTTTATAATGCCTGCATATTTGTACTGCTTCTTACTAAATTGGTACACCTTGTTTGCTGTAGCATAGACTAGATCCAGGCCTGCTGAATCTAGTTTTGTTTTTATAACTTGAGCACTAATCCAGGCATTCTTTAAAGTATTCAATTGTATTTATTACTGCTTGGTAGTAACTTGATTAAAGTGTAGCTATCATTCAAAGTCTTTTGGATTAAGCACTTAGGCTGAGACCAGTTGTTTTACATTAGGAAGGTTTGTGGCCTGCACTGTGGTGGCAGGACAGGTAGCTTACATCCTTCTAAGTTGGGAACTGCTGATTGAGGGCTCAGTGTCTGTTATTCTAAAAGTGTATTAGTTCTGGTTTAAGCACTTGGACTTCAGGCCAGTTATTTTACATTAAGAAGGTTTGTGGTCTGCACTCTTGTGGGAGGAGAGGCTGGACTCTGCCCTTCTGAGCTGGGAATTTCTGGTTAAAGGCTTATAGTGCCTGCATATTTGAACTGTTTCTTAGTAAATTGGTACACCTTGTTTGCTGTAGCATAGACTAGATCCAGGCCTGGTGAATCTAGCTTTGTTTGTATACTTGTTTGCTTGTTATTTCCCTGAAACGCTAATTTCACCTAAAACGTGGCTTTTCAGCGCTTCTGTGGATCCCTAGTGACATCTGCATTGCTTATTGTACTTATTTCCTTGTTTCACTTGAAAGAAAGTTACTGTTTGTCATTTTTGCATTTAAGTTACCTGTAACACATTGCATTTAAGTTACCTGGCACTTGCTCACTAAAGCAACTATATAAGTCAGCACTAAAAAATTAAAAGCACTACACCCTCACAAACTCCCCTTGAGTACCTTGTTTCCCATTGGCCCTTTTTTTTTCGATTATAAAGGAATTCCCAATACTATTCTAGCATGTCCAAAGGTCACTTGTCAATCTCCTCTCCGGTCCAGCTGGTGAATCTGGGAATCTTGAGGCAATGTTACAACCGTCTCATGTACACAGACATCCCTCTCCTCCTCTCAACAAATTCCAACACATGTGAGAGATGCAACCATATAGCCAAACTGGAGGCTAAGCTCTCTCAACTCAGTACTGGCGAAACCTGTCAGGAGGAGAAGGAAACCACACTCATTACAATTCCAGTTTCACATAGACCTACCACGACAGCAAACCAAGCACAAACACACAAAAACATACTCGGAGGCTCTAAATAAAAATCTGCCTAAGCAGCAGAGACCTCCAAAGCAGACACCCAAGCAACCGCTACCCCAAAACAAAACACGTGCAACACATAGCTCACAAAGCCATTGTGCCGAACAGTCACAGCCCTTAAGGCTAAACAACACACCTGATACACTTGTAATAGGTGACTCTATCGTCAGGCACACTGACATCCCGCTCACCAGGCTGAACAAGGAGAAGGTCACGGTGAGCTGCCTGTCGGACGTTAGGATCCGCCACATAACACAAGCACTCAGGTCACTCCAAGGCAAGTACAAATATGACTCAGTCATTGTCCATGCTGGTGTGAATGACCTGAGATGTACCTCCCTGGACTACATGAAAAGAGACAGAGGAGCTCTCTGAGCATGTGGCCCAGGCCGGTATGACCCTGACCTTGAGTAGCATCTTACCCTCACCAAGAATGATGCCACAATATGAAGACAAGATGATCAATTTCAACAACTGGCTTAAGTATTGGTGTCATTCAAAGGGGATCCAATGCCTGTCAGCCTGGGATGACATGCTCAACAGGCCACGATGCTTCGCTAGGGACGGCTTGCACCTGTCACCCCTGGGCTTTTGGATATTGGCAAAGGCTATTGCTACCCCCATAGTGCCTTTTTTAGGCAAGGCTCAAAAGACAAACCCACCTCCATAGGTATCACAAGGGATAAGAAACTAAGAGTAATGCTACTCAACACCCGAAGTCTAAACCTCAAGATGCATGCACTCGAAACTCTCCTTAGCATGGAGAACATCGATATCTGTGCAGTAACAGAAACCTGGTTCAAGGCTCCTGAGAGCACCCCAGCACTACCAGGTTATACCTCATACCATGCTTTTTGGCCCCAAAACTTGGACCGAACCAGAAAAGGAGGGGGAGTATCAATATTCGTCAAAGATACCCACACCTCCAGGTTGGTGGCACAGCACAAAGCATCAGAGACTATCCATGTGCAACTAACAGTGGGTAAAACTGCCTTCCAGTTTATAGCCTGCTACAGACCACCCTCCCAAACCCAGGAACCCCACTCGGCCTTCCTGAAAACACTGGAAAATATGAAGGTCTCTCCAAACACCATTATATTGGGCAACTTCAACTACCCAAACATAGACTGGGAGCATTCCTCTAGCTCCAACACCCTAGCTCAAAGGTTCCTAGAATTTATAAACTCAAATGCTATGGAACAACTTGTTACCACTCCCACAAGAGGGGAAAACATACTGGACCTGATCATCACCAACATGGGAACTCTATGCTCCAGACCAGAAGTGTATCCCTCACTGGTAAGATCAGACCATAAACTAATCTCACTGGATATTCACATCCCGACCCCCGCCCCCTGCCCAGAAAACCACAGTGAAAAACTTCTCTAAAGCAAATTTCACACTCCTCAAAACCAAGATGGAATCCTTCAAAGCCCCCGGGCCTGTGGAAAATACAGCCCAGACCGCAGAATCATTTATAAACGCATTCTATGAACACCTTCAGGAATGCATGGATCATGCAATCCCATATAAAACCAAGACCCAATCCTCCAAAGGCAGACATCCTGTCTGGTAGACCCCAGCCATAAACAAACTATACAATAGAAGGAGGAAGCTACTACATGATGGAGCAAAATCCCAAAAAGGGAAGGCATCTCTGATCAGTGTTAGCAAAAAACTACGGGCACTCATAAAATCGTCTAAGGCCAGCTTCGAGAGAAAAATTGCACAGGACACTAAGGATAATCACAAGGCTTTCTGTTAGGAACCTGGGTGGGAATTCCCAGATATGCTCAGAATTAGTCCAAAATGACAAAAAATACACCGAACCCACAGACATTGCCAACATCCTAGCTGACAGGTTCAGCGCAAACTCCCCCCCCCATCAAAAGGGCAAATATCTATCCCAGCAGAGTGCTGCCCTCCTGACATCTCAGATGCTCAGGTAAGAGCCGCCCTCTCCAAAGCAAAAAACACAGCATCAATGGGACCAGATGGTGTCCTGAGCTGCGTCCTACATGAACTCCAAGAAGAGCTAAACCCAAACATAAAATTACTGTTCAATCTCAGCCTTACCACAGGATATGTACCCAAAGAGTGGTGTACAGCAATAGTGGTCCCTCTCCACAAAGGTGGTGCCTCAACGGATCCTGGAAACTATTGCCCCATAAGCCTGACTAGCTTGGTCTGCAAAGCTATGGAAAGGATCATCATGGACCTCATAAAAAAAGATATTGGGGACCTACAGACACTGGATCCTACCCAGTTCGGCTTTGTTAAGGGCAGATCCTGCCTCTTAAACCTGGTCAATTTCTTTGAAACAGTCACCAAGGCCATTGACGAGGGGAAGGTGGTCCACACAGCCTACCTGGACCTTGCAAAAGCCTTTGATACAATACCCCACTCGGGCATTATAGATAAGCTCACCAGCTTAAATATAAACCCCTATGTCACTAGATGGGTTGCAAACTGGCTCAAGGACAGAACCCACATGGTTAGAATTGCTGAAGCCATGTCAGACTCCAAACCAGTTACAAGTAGCGTCCCACAAGGCTCAGTCCTGGGACCTCTTTTGTTTGGTATATATTTCTTGGAAGTACAGGCCAACACGGAAGGACTGTGGCTGACCAAGTTTGCAGATGACTGCAAACTGGGTGCTATAATCGACTCTCCAGCCGACACAAGCATCCTCCAAAAGGGCCTCATAGAAACAGGCAACTGGTGCCAGAGCCATGGCCTCAAGCTAAACGCCAAAAAGTGTATAGTCATCCCCTTTGGCAAAAACAAAATGCCCACAAATTACCACATAGGTGGTAATCCATTAAGTACAGAAGAAGCAATTATGGACCTGGGGACCCAAGTTGATAGCAATCTCTCATTTGACAACCACGTGGCCAAAGTGGTTAGAAAAACATTTTACATAGCCCACCTAATCATGAAGGGATTCACATCTAGATCAAGGGAGGTCATTGTGCCTCTTTACTCATCCCTCATCAGGCCCATAATTGAGTACAATGCCCCTTTTGGGATGTACCTTACCAGACACCTGCAGCAACTGGAAAGACCCCAAAAGTACCTCACCAAGAGGATCAAAGGGCTCAAACAGATGCCATATTCTGCCCGGTTAGAGAAACTCCAGCTCTACTCAGTGGCATACCACCTGCTCAGAGGCAA
The DNA here is from genome assembly GCF_019279795.1 of Protopterus annectens. NCBI lineage: Eukaryota > Metazoa > Chordata > Ceratodontiformes > Protopteridae > Protopterus > Protopterus annectens. The sequence continues at coordinate 1,320,292,478 of NC_056737.1, read as the reverse complement.
TCTGTGCCTGACGTATAAAGCCATGTCCAACCCGGAATTAATGGACATGCTGCACCTCAGAAAATCCAAATCCCATCGAGCTACGCGCTCGAGAGACTTGAACCTCAGCACTGAAATAAATAGGACATGCTGGAGGGACAGATTCATAACCCAGAGGCTCCCTTCACTCTGGAATAAAATCCCAGTCCAGGTTAGGCAGAGTCCCTCATTGACTCTCTTCAAGAGGAATCTTGATGAGTGGATGGGGGATCGTAGGTTTACCCTGGGTATCACTTCTGCGTCACTGTTAGACAGAGGCACAGTATACTAACCTCGAAAAATGGCATAGCAAAATTAATTTAAAATGGGTGGCGAAAGCCAAACACACTCTGGCTAGGCTTATAAATGCCATAGGGCAGATAGCCTAGTATGAACCTAAGAGTAATTAGTAGAATCATAAAATTAGTCGGGACTGATGCATGGGCATAGCCAGAGTGTTTTTAGATGTTGTTTGAGCTTTTGTTTAAAGAGGAAGCGTGATGATGTAAAAGTTAGAGTGGTAGGTAGAAGATTCCAGTATTTACCTATGGTGTTGGAGAATAGTGAATCACCTGCAATGTTATTGGACTTAGTTAGCTTCAAAAGAAGTTTATTAGAGGAGCGTAGTGAATTTAGATTAGAATAGGGAGAAATAAGGTCACAAAGTATAGGGGTATTTTTTGGTTGGTGAAATATCCTGTGAACAAAGGTAAGTTGGGGGAGTAATGGCGTATTTTTCAGTTCTAGCCAGTTTAGTTGTAGTAGATTCTGACAGTGGTGAGTTATAAATGGGTTTCCAGTAGCAAATCTAGCAATGCTATTGTATGCATTTGCTAGTTTAGTGAGGTTATTTTTCTTTAGGTTAGTGTATATGGGTGAGGCATAAAAAAAGAGTAGAAATAAGATGAGAGTGAGCGAGTGTAATTTTGGCCTGTGGAGTTAGAAAGGTTTTAATTCTATACAAGGAGCCAAGTTTTCTATTTATGGTTTTAATAGTGTTATTAATATGGTTATCAAAAGTGAGGTTATTGTCAATTATAATACCTAACAGTTTAGTGGTAGAGTCAGGGACTATATGTGTACCATTATTGGAAGTAATAGAGAAGTCTAAGAGGGGGGACTTACTATTAGGCCTGAAGAGCAGGAGTTTGGTTTTATTGGCATTCAAAAGGAGGAAGCATTTCAAGAACCATGCCTCAACTGTGCTAAATATATTCTGTGTTAGGGTTTGTAGTTCGGAGAAGGTGTTTGCAGAGCATATGAGTGTTGAGTCATCTGCATATTGAATACATGTAGCTTGAGGTATTGCTACATGCAAGTCATTTATGACTAAAGAGAAGAGAAGAGGACCTAGGATGGAACCTTGTGGTACTCCAAGAGAGACTGGCAGAAGGGATGAAAGTGTGTTTTCCCAGAGAACAGCCTGTTGCCTGTTACTAAGGTAGGAAGTAAACCATTGAACATCTTTGGTATCTAGAGAGAGAGAGAGAGATTCAAGGGTTTCTAAGAGCATATGGTGGTTTACCATGTCAAAGGCTTTTGACAGGTCTATGAAGAGTGCTGATGACAGGATACTATTATTGCGGTTTCTACTGATACACTCGGTAAAGGATAGGAGAGCTGTGGTAGTGCTATGAAATGGCCTAAAGCCATGTTGGCAGTTGACTAGTAAGTTAAGTGGTGCATTAGCTGATGATGAATACATTTCTCCATAAATTTTGCTAAGAGTGCTATAGGTCTGTAGTTAGAATACTCGTTTGAGCTGCCTCCTTTATGTAATGGGATTATGTGGGAAATTTTCCAGATAGCAGGGATGGTTCCTTCTTTGATGGTTCTGTTTATAAGGAGGGATATGGGGATAAGCTACTGCATCAGCTGCTTTTTGAAGGTATTCAGATGGTAACTGATCTGCAGATGGGGTACAAGGTTTGAGTTTTTGGATGAGTTTTAGGATGTAGGAAGTAGAGATAGGTTGTAGTTGAAATATGGGGAGATTAGCAGATATACAGGTGGGAGGGTTAGATTTGTCTATAGTAAGTTGACTTGCTAGTGAATTAATGGTGTCTGTGAAAAAGGAGTTAAAGGCATTGGCAGTTTGGTGTGAGGTATTCTTTTCGGCCCCTAAAGGGGAAGGTGTACTAGAGTGGCCTGGGTGTAGAAGCGAATTTAAGGTTGACTAGAACCCTTTTGGGGTTGTTATGATGAGTTTGCTGTAGTTTACAGTAATAGTTCTTTTTATCTGTAAAACAGCTTTTTTAGTGCTATTTATTAACTGTCTAAAGGTTTGATGGTCTGAAATAGTTTTTATAGTTCTCCATTTAGCCCAAGATTTATTCCTAAGTAGTATTTTTTGTCTAGTCTCTTTGGACAGCCAGGGGGCAGGTTTAGATTTAAATCTGACAGATCGTTTTGGAGCATGTTGGTCAAGGATTGATAGGAATTTGGTATTGAAGTAATTGATAGCATCTTCAAGGGTTAGGGTTTTTAGAATATTCCAGTTACAGGCTTTTAGTTCATTTTGGAATAATAATGGGTTGAAGTGTTTATTGCTACGTGAGACCCTGTAGGTAGGGGTGTAATTAATGTTACTCTTTTGTCTTATGATGTAAGTTAAGGAATGATCACTTACATCATCAGGCAAAGTTCCTACTGTATATGTTTGTTGCAGTTTGTTAGTAAGAATCCAGTCTAAAATACTTTCTTTGTTATTGGGTTTATTGATTCTTGTGGGATTATTGATTGTCTGAGTAAAGCCATGAAGATTTATATGAGATGAAGAATTATTTGTATTGAGAGAGGACCAATCACAATTAAAGTCTCCTAAAATGATTGTTTCTTGTGGGTAGGAAGAAGATATACAACTTAGGATATTCTCAATTTTAGTGTAATTATTGCCAGGAGGTAGGTAGATACAGATGATATAGATTGATTTATTAGGGTTTAGTTGTAGTTTAGAAGTAAGGATTTCAGCTTTATCATCATTTAATGGGTTGGAAGGTTGTGAGGAGATTTTTAGTCCATTTTTAAACAGAAGTGCTACTCGTCCACCCTTACGTTTTAAGCGGTCCATTCTCAAAATGTTATATCCAGGGGGAAGTATTGCATTGTCTTTAGTACCAGGTTTCAGCCAAGTTTCAGTAAGACAGAGAATGTCAAAGGAGTGAGTATCAAGGAGGGCATGGAGATGGGCAATCTTATTGTTAATACTTTGGATATTGAGATGTCCAATAAGTAAGGCATTAGAAACAGTGGTTAGTGTAGGTGGGGTAGAGTGTGAGATATAAGTTATGTCAGTAGAGTTGTTAGTTGGTCCTGGGTTTGGGTGGATGTCACCATCACTAAGGATTGGCATTTTTAGTTCAAGTGATGGTTTGCATGAGAAGTTGGTTAGGTATTTTAGCCTTCTTATGTTTGGATTGTTGAAGTTAATGTGTGTATGTAGATGGTATTTGGATAGTAGGTAGTTGGGGGTGCTTATAATGTTTGAATGAGTATAAGTATTGCTAGGATGTTGGAAGGCTGTCTGTGACAGTAAAGTGGAAATAATTAGCTCTTTCATAAGAAGTAAGGAGATAGCTGAAGGTTAAGCATAGAGAGTATATGTATGTGAATATTAGTTTAGTTATTATAGTTTTAATATGAGAGACATATTGCTAAGAAGAGTTGTAAGCCCTAGGAGGTAGGGTTAATATGTAAAAAGCAAGTTAAAGTATAGGAAAGGTAATAGTTTTCCTGAGAGGAGTAGTTATGAGTATAAGTGAAAGGTAGGTGTTAGGAGAGAGGGAGTAGATAGAGTAAAATTAGGAGGGATGAAGTGGGGTTATAGTAATTAAGAGAGAGATAATAGATAAGGTAGTTAAGGAGGGACGAGAAGGAGTTATTTTAATGAACAGTTACAGGGGATAGGATGGCTCAGGGAGGGGGTGTGGTTAGGGAGGTACAAGTGTAAGGGCACTGGGGGTGGGTGGGATATGGGGGTAGGGTAGGGGAGCAAAGCGGGGCAGAACCAGTCAGTAGATTGTGTGGAGCCAATCAGACCTTCCAGAGAGCTTATCGCTGAAGTATATCAGGTAGATAAGTAGCACCTTATTGTGGAAGTTTTATGACAGTAAATTTAGGCAAACCAGTTTACTTTAAAGGTAATCAAAACCAGTTTACTCTTATTCTGTGAATCAGTGACTGCTATATTCGTTTTAATAGATAAATTTGGTTACAAAATAAGGTTAGTTTAACAGAGATGAAGAACAAACCTCAGCAGATTTATAGAAAATAAGTCACTGTATTGTGCTGCCATCTAGTGGTGTAAGGGGGAAAGACCTCAACTTTAGGTTAAACAGGAAAATATTCTAAATGGGAGATAAGACGACCTAGGTAGGTTCCGCGAGTGTGCTGGCCCAGTTCAGACAGGTCTTAGGAAATTTAAAAAAATAAAAGGTACCAAAGATACATACATCAAATCTTTAGGGCTATCGGCAATAGCCAATGCTGGGAAATATAAAGGGATGCTTCCAGGTGTTCACACTTTGGGACACTGTGTTGTGGCTTCTGTGAAGTAAGTTACTTGTGGGAAGTCCTACAGCAGTGGGGGACAACCCGATTAGCAGTACTTGGCTTCCAGGCTAAAAAAGGAAGAGAAATAGGAAGGTTATAAGTATAGGTAGGAGGTACATACAGGGAGAAGAGTGAGGCTGTGTAGTGGAGTACAAGGGTAGGTTTAAGGACAAGAGAGTAGCCAATATAGCATGTAGTCAGTGTTACAGAACCCACGACATAGCAGTATAACCACAAAAGTTAGTTTAAAGATTAAACCACACTTTCATTTGAACCCTTCAAAGAGTAATACAGTCAACAACATCCCCTCAAAGTATTCACATATACATAAGCGACAGTAACTAGAGTTAAATGTTACTGAACCAGATGCATTTCCTTTCTTATTTTAACCTGTGTAACAAGTAGAGGCATAATTATCTCCCTCCTTCAGAAAAATAAGTAACACAGTCACTTGGACTCTTTTAAACAGTTAGTGCTTGCAGTCACTAGAACTTCCCACCCAGCCTTAAGACAGTCACTAGGACTCTTTAACCAGTTATTGCTTACAGTCGTTAAAACTTCCCGCCCAGCACCAGCAATTTAGCGATAGAACAAACAGCTAACAAAAAACGCTTCTAAAATGTTCCCGCTTACAGTGACCAAATAAAAGATCCCACCCTACATCAGCGATATAGCAATATATTAGAAACAGAATAGGAATATCAGACAGTACTATCTAGATCCCAGTAGTCAATGAAATAACCTTAATTGGACCATAACATTTAGAAAAGATGCAGCTTATATGACCAGGAGTAAGGCATAATGCAGTAAATTATAGCAAACATTACTTATGTACAGCATAGGAATCAAAGATTAGCTGTTCTATTTATCATTAACAAACTAAAGTACTTTCCAGATACAAGTTATAAAAAGGAATCAAGCAGTTATATCATACTATGCAACAGTGTAGATAAACAAATAACTAGGTGCCTACGAACAACACTGAAATTCAGAGATTAACTAGCTTTTCCTTTCTGTCGTCTAGCAAACTAATGCACAATTCAGTTACAACATGCAAAAAAGGAATAGCGCAGTCTGAGCAACCTATACACTGGAGTGTAATTTAACAAACAAGTAGGTACTTACGACAAGCACACCACGCAGACGACCAAGGGACACTTACACAAGGGAGATAGGGTTATAAATATGGTGCCACAAGAGCGGGCTAAAACTTATAAGTTTGGGTAGATAGTGGGGGAGGAGAATAACTACGCAATCCACATGGTACTGCATTAACAATATCATTCCTTATCAAGACATTTGCAGCTACCTTCTTGCTTCCTTTTTCACCCTTCCAGTCAAGGTGTACCCTAGCCAAAGGTATTTGGAATAGGATCCCTCCTAAAGCTCTGATTGGAGTGGACTGCCCAAGCAAGTACTACTCCTCTTTAACCACTGCAGGCTTCAAAATGATGCCGCCAAAGGCGGTCCTCTCTCAGCAGTGACCTGTCTTCCATCCACTAAGATAGGATACAAACTCTGGTGATAGTTTGATACCTCTGTTGTCTCCAGACAACTTACTACTGGCACGCTGTAATTCCCACTGGCTGGCTACCTCACCTTTTGTTCCCCACCTTGCTTCATGGACATTTGTATGCAACACAACACCTCTGGTTACATTTAAAACATTTAATCCCTGATCCTGGCAGTGTACCTGAATTAGTGGCTTCCCTCATTACTGGTAGACTCTGTTGGGTGTTGGAGTGACTTGGCCTGCTCCACCATGGGGGTCCCTTATATCCATGTGCAGCACTGGGTATCCCCTTCTTGTGCAGTGATGCTCTGTTTGTTAAGTAGAGATCCCCTTTTCTCCCCAGTTCATCTGAAGTTACACTCCCAGTCTGTCAAACAGAGTCTCATGTCCTCAGGTAAATTACTAAGGACTTGTTCCCCTCATCAAAAGGTCTCCCAGTCTTTCAAAAGTGGTGACCTAACACCCATTGGCACTGTCTATGAAAATAAGTGTTTAACTCAACAATATAATTACACATGCTTTCACCTGCCTTGTGTCTATGTTCAGAAATGTTTTTCTGTAAGCATCATGTGTTAGCAGTTCAATAAACATTGTTTCACTCTATCATAGTTTAAGCAATCAGTATCAGAAAATAGAAACAGCAGTTCTAGTTTTACCAAGGAGTGAGGTGGTCAGGAATTGTACTCCGAGCTCTTGGTCAACATTATACTGTTTACATACATTTTCAGATATATGAATAAAACTAGCAACGTCATCCCCCTTTGCAAATTGTGGAAGAAATTTACTGACCTTTATTGTTTCTGGGGTCCGGTTATTCCTTTCCCCATTACCTCCATGACCCTGAGAAAGGGTCAACATCTACCTCTCATGATGTTGCTGCTTCTCTTTCACCTTTAGCTTCAACATGCCTCAGTTTCTCATTTTCTTTGATCTCCAAATGCCACAAGTCTTCCTTCTGACTATCTCCAAATGCTTGGTCTCCAGTTTATGCTGACACTGCTTTTCCTTTATCTTCAGCCTCCAGCTCGCATCTCTAACTGCAGATGGATTTAAACCCTGTGAGGAAAAACATGAACTGTCCTGTTTCTGTAGACTGCACACTCCCAACACCAGACTGGTTGTCCTCCTTTCCACTGGTCTATTCAGCAGCTGTGATTAAGGATGAAATCATTTTCTCTTTAGTCTGGTTAGCATGCACCAATCCTTTGTCTTTGCACACCTTGGTCAACTGGTTCTTTGTCAGCTTAACATAATCCTCTGCTGACATCTTTGCTGCTTCTCTGACTAAACTAAACCAACAAAATAAATAAAACTGTTGTGAAAATGAAAGTCTGAATGCTTACCTTGTGGCTGTTGAGAGTACACACACCTTCAGTGACAACTGTCCACAGGCTACTGAAGTTCAAATAATATCCCACTGCTCTGACACCAATGGCCCCTATACCCAGGACCAGTAATCAAGGAGCTTCAATCTGCACCACTGACACCGATTTGAGACGGTCACTAAGAAAAAGAATGGATTTACACAGTATTTCAAATACAGCTCTCTGCATCGAGCACAATTTCTCCCAAGAGCACACAGGGAACCTGCTTCAGACCTGGGACTGGAGACTCTGTCTCTCCAGATTCCAAACAAGACTCACTTTGGAGCACGTCCCATTTCCAAGTAGCTGACACACCCACGCCTGGGTATTTCATTTTCAGACAGACAGACACAGAGACAGACACACAGAGACAGACACAGAGAGACAGACACAGAGAGACAGACACACAGACACAGTCTCTCTCTCTGAAGGCTAGTACAGATTAACTAGCTGCATTCCTTCTGCCCAGACCATAAGATGACCTCTCTACCACCAGTAAAACAGTCAAGCTCTTACAAGGGTATCCAATTATACTTTGTAAAATCAATAATAACATAAAAGGTAGGGTGTAACCAAAGCAGTCAGGCTTTTCAGATTGGCCAAAGTGTCACTAAAATAAGCTTAAGTACTCTCAAGATTTTAAAATTATTAAGGTATAAAAATAACTAAGGTATAAAAATATTTAATAATGAATAATAAAACAGAAAGCATGAGACTACTAAACATTTAAGTACAATAAACATCAGTTTCAATAACAGGAGAAATAAAAATAACACAGCTGGATATATTCAAACAGATGCCGAACACTACTTAACTGATCTTACTGTATTTCTTGACTGTCTAAAGAATAACTGTTCCCTAGCTAACTTAATACAGCAAGGCAAGATTAGACACTTATTTCCACAAGGCAAGGTGATGAGCTTATAACAGGCTAAACTGAACTCAAGTGAACTCAGTAACTGACTGTGATAACTGTCAGATTTTTATATCAGGTTCCAAAGAAAAAAAAAGTTGCTATGCGAGTTCTATCCTCTCACTGCTGGTTATAGGAGGACATCGCATTTTATCATCTGACTAGTAAAATACACATTCAGAGCTTTGCTAAGATCTGTTGCAGTATTTGAAAATTATAGACCAATTTCAAAAACTTCTACTCTTCCCCTTCCAGAATTCTTTATTTAAGCATATACATTTAATCAGTTATAATAACATTGTTGATACATTATTAACAAAAGCATCTGTACAAGTCAGTGTGACAGTCAAGTGACATTTTTTTTACAAAACTCCAGCTAACTATGCTGGCATATGTTACACATGCACTGCCCTATTCTGCCTGGCACAGAATCATCACACCAATTTCAGTAACCTAACCACTTTCTTTTTAACCATGCTCTTCCTCTAACTGTATTTAAACCTAACACATAACAGAGTTAAATTCTTCAATCTGTTTAAAACAGTGACATCCAAAATACCGTCAGGCAAATCAGGAAAAAAAAAACTTAAATTATCTGTAATTCCTAAGTAATAAAAAAAATTCCTAAACTCGGTCTCATTCCCAGGCCATAAAATGAATGTCATTCAAACATTTGAAGTACAATTTTACATGCGACAAAATAACAAGGATGAACATTTTCTCCCAGTACAATAAAATAATGTTTCTTAAACACTGGTACAGAATGCTCTCAAGGCAATACCTGAAACTTGTTTGAAACGCTCCCCTTTGAAAGTCAAAAATATGCTTGAGAAAAATTTCCATGAGCAAAGAAACTTCCACTTCACTATTGCCAGCACAAACATAAAACTTCCACCCTCATTACTGCCATGATTGGTATTAATCGTTCAAATAATCCCTGAACCACTCTAAACCTATCAAATGAAGAATTACTGTAAACAAATTTTTAATGTAAACTTTATATATTCTATGGGGCTCAAAGGTTGCTTCCTAAATTCTATCCAGAAAAATTCCAGAAATTCATGTGAACACTGGGAAACTACTCCAAGAGTTATTTTGACATGTAATCAGAGTACATGGCTAAAAGTTCTGTTTGGTTCCCCTTGCTGTAATGATACGGCACGGGTGTGGATTGGCAGTATCCTTGTGCATCTTGGGGATATCAAAATTCACTTAGATGGTTGGTTTGTTGACCAAAAAATATTCATGTTGTTAGGAATCAATAAAACTATTGAAATCTTAATGTCAAGCCAATTATTCTATATGCATTGTAAACCTTATTTAAAGAAACAACCTAATAGAAATCTGTTTGATAGAGTAGGCAACATTTTAGAGAGTAATCAGTGGCATTCATTAAAAACAACCCACCCTTCTGTATCCAGCTCTTTTAATGTTTCCCTTTCCTCTGAAGACAAGCTGTGCTACTTGTATCAGCTTTGCTCATATAAACATTCCTAATGTCTTCTGTACACATTTTCTCATATCACATTAAACACTGAAACATGGTGTGTTCATGGTCAAATGCATCCATAAGACGTTATAATTAAACAGTCGAATTACTGTTACTTAACTTCAAGTCAAAATTCAACTTCCCTAAGAACTGCTTAAGCACAATGACCTTGGAGGGATTGGTTTTCAGGGATACCCTGTCTGCATGGAAGATGATAAATGGCTCAGTGGCCATTAAGGCTTGAATCTCTGACACACTCCTGGCTGAAGTAATAGCCAGGAGAAAGACAGTCTTCCAAGAGAGGTACTTTAGTTCTGAGGATGCTGCTGCAGGCTTGAAGGGAAGCAGAGTAAGGTTTTCTAAAACATAGTTCAGGTCCCAGTCTGGGGTGGGCTGTCTTCTGGGAGGCCTGATATTAGAGGCTCCCTCTAAGGAATTGTTTGATAAGAGAGTGGGAGAACAATGGCTGTTCTGCATCAAAGTGTGCCGAGATGGCAGAGGCATGGATCTTTGTGGAAGAGTAGGAGACACCCTTATTAAGAAGCTCAGCAAGATCATTTAGAATAAGAGGAATGGAGGGCAGGTGCATAGTATTGCTCTTGGATTTTCCTCCCTTATCTTGATTAATACTTTTAGAATGAGAAGTAAAGGTGGGAATGCATACACAAAGAGGGTATTCCAAGGGAAGGTCAGGGCATCGACCTTCCAGGCTAAGTGATGGTACTACCTGGTGCAGAGTTTCTGTACTTGGTGATTTAAATGAGAGGCAAAGAGGTCCACCTGGGGGTCACCCATGTGTGGGTAATTTGCAGAACAATGTCTCTGTGGATTTGCCATTCACGTGGGTCCAGAAGTTTTCAGCTTAGGTGGTCTGCCAGGGTGTTGTTGATACCCGGTAGGTATCGGGCTACAAGATGTAGTCTCATGGATGAGGCTGCTAGCCACAGGTTCATGGCTAGTCTGCACGGGGGGTAAGATTGAGTCTCTTCCTGTTTGTTGATGTACCACATGACTCTGGTGTTCTGTTTTTATGACAATAACCCCTGGTTTGAGGTAGGGTTTGAAGGATGCCAGAGAGTTTTGTACTGCTAGCATTTCCTTTTGGTTGATGTGCAAGGGTAGTATTTAGCTATGTCCAAAGCATCTGTAGTTATGGTCTGGTCAGATGGATGGAGGGTGAATGAAGTCCCTTGTTCAGAGCACAGGCCTGGACCCACCAGAGGAACTTGGATCTTATGCAAGGTATCACAGGCAGGGAGGTGTCTAGATGTTGTGTGTGTTGACACCATAGGTTCTTTAGGTACCACTGAATTTTCCTCATGTGTAGTCTGGCCAGAGGTACCAGGTGGATGCATGAGGCCATGAGCGCCCTAGAGCTTGTAGGAACTTTGTGACAGAAAGCTGGGTTTGGGAGGCCAGAGTAGTGAAGTATTTTGGTAGGAAACTTTGCTTTTCTGGGGACAGAAAGGCCATTTGCTGTTCTGTGTCCAGTAAGGCTCCCAGAAATATGATTTTCCTGGTAGGTGTCTGTTTTGATTTCCTTTCGTTGATGGTAAACCACAGAGAGGGGAGTAGGGTTTTTATAAATTAGAGGTGCTGCAGGAGCAGTTCTTTGCAGTCTGCTTGAATGAGACAGTCTTCCAGGTAAGGGTAAATCTGTACATTGTTTTACCTGCAAAAGGCAATGGCAGGTGTTAGACATTTGGTGAATACCCTGGGAGCAGTAGATAAGCCAAAGGGCAAAGCAGAGAACTGAAAGTGTACTGATCCCTGCTCTGAAGTGCAGGAATTTTCTGTACGATTCTCTTATTGGGATGTGCAGACAAGCATCCTTTAGGTCTAAGGTGACCATCCAAGCTTTGTTTGGCAGCATCGGTAGAAGCTGTTGTAAAGTAAGCATTTTGAATGTTGGGATTACCAGGAAGGTATTGAGAAAAGATAGGTCCAGGATGGGACGTCAAGTCCCCTCTTTCCTGGGAACAAGGAATAGTCTGGAATAGAATCCTTTTGCAACTTGTTCTGGAGGTACAGGTTCTACTGCCCCTACTGATATTAGGCTTTGCACTTGTTTTAGTGGTTCTGCCCACTGGTTTGGAGGTAGGTCTGGGTACCCTCTTGGAGGTGGCAGTTCTTGGAAAATGAATTTGTACCCCTGAGCAATGATTTTTAAGACACATTGATCTTTTGTTATAGAGTTCCAATTTTCTCTGCATAGAGATAGCCTTCCTCCTAGCTTTTGGTGTGGTGGAGGCAGGCAGAGATGGGAAAGGTAGTCATTAAGAGTTGTTTCCATACAGGATTGCTTTTGAACTCCCTGCTCTAGTGTTTGAGGGGGAACACAGTGTAGTTCTTTGCTGGCCATGAGTTTGAGTCCTGGTGGGTCTGTCCCTACGGGTTTTGCCTTGTGCCTGCCTGTTTGGTGCAGGAAAGGACCAGTGTTTAGAGGGAAAATTTCTGCTGAACCTAGGAGGTTGTACTTGAAGAAAATCCTTAACAGTCTGCATCGATTTTGCTTTGTCTTCCATCTTTTTAAGTACCTCTTCAGTTTTCTGTCCGAACAAGCGGTCTTTGTCAAGAGGTGCATCCATGATTTTAGCTTTGACAATCAATAAGAGGTTGTTCCTTGCAGTTCTTCTGATAACTGATCTTATCACTGCTGCCCTGCTAGAAGCTTCTAGGGCATCAAATCCACAGTGCAAGGAGTGCTTTGCCACCTGAGATGAAGAGTGCAGTAATTCTGCTCTCTCTCTATTGTTGGCAAAATCTGGAAAAGCAGAAGTTTTCTGTTTTAAAAGTTCCAAACTGTGCAATTGATATTTTAATATATGAAACTGACAGTTGAGAGCCCTTATAGTTAAAGTTGCAGAGGTATGTACTTTTTCACCCCATCTGTCCATGGCCCTGGTTTCTTTGTCTGAAGGAGTAGGATTCTTTGCAGAGGTAGCCTTAACTCCCTTAGGTCCCTGAGTAATCACCTCTGGATCTGCTATAGGATTTCTGTAGAGGAATTTATGAGAGTCAGGTACCGTGTAATACCGGTCAGGTTTTCGGGGGGAAGGTGGAAGGGTGTCAAGGGTAAGGCTGGATTCTCGGTAAACATCAACTATCACCTCCAAGATGGGTGGGATGGCCAGAGAGCTGTGATGGGGTAGATCCAGAAACTTAGTTTTTTCTTGGATTGAGGGAAATCTGTAGATTCCCATTGGAAGTGTTCCCTGAGGGTGTGGAGGGTTTCCCCTAAAGAAAAGTCCTCCGGAGGTGATGCAGAAGGAATAGATTTCTTCTGCATCTGAGTCTTCATAGTCTGTAAGAGGATTTTCCTCTTCAAAAACAGAGGAGTCAGATCCCTCTGAGTCTAATTCCAATTGAATGTCTGGAGAAGGTTCCTTTCTCCTTTTGGCGGGAGTGGCCGGATTAACCTGGATGAAAGTGATGAGATCCTCCACCATTTTAAGCATTCTATTTTGAGGAGGGGGAGGAGTAGTGGAATGAGACTTTTTGCTGTTTTCTTTGGAGTAGCTCTAAGTCTGGCCTGAAGAGTATCCCTAGGTGCTGTCAGTGTGTTAGTCGGAAGAGAGGGCGAAGGCTTTGAAGGGAATTCCGAAGTGCGAGCAGTATCCTCAGAAGCAGTTGCCTGTGTAGTGGCTTCGGACCCAACTGAGGCAGAGACAGCCAAAGGCTCGTTAGATGATGCAGTCATCTGCGGCATACAGGACTCCAAAAGGATCTCAGTAGAGGCCTGTGAAGTAATCGAGTTGGGCATCAGAGGCTGTGAAAGTGCCTCATTGAATTCCGAAGAACTGACTACCCTTTTAGCGGTGGTGTCATCGGAAGGCTTGGCCTTATGCGGTCTGTCTCTATCCTTATCTTTATGTTTTTTCAGAAGATCTGTGGTTTACTGACTGACAGATGCCACATCAGTAATCGGAGCCACAAGACGAAAATAACTGGCTACAAATAGAGCTCTACGATGAATAGTTCTAGCATTAAAGAGGGCACAGAACCGACAGTGTGGTACATCGTGATCTGGGTCTAAGCAAGTGACACAGTAAGAATGGAAGTCTTGGTGTGGTATTTGCTTTCCACAGGTGAGACAGTTGACTTTTTCAGACATCAGTTAGTGCAAAAAAAAGGAACGATCTTCAACGGAGTACTTGGCTTTAGATATTTTCAGCTGAAGATCGAAATCTGGAAACAGCTGACTAGCACTGTTGTGAATTGCTTTTGCTACGGGCTCCATGGCAAGAAAGACTGAGGTAATGGCGTCACCTGCTCTCCTTTATAGCTCGGATGACCTGACGTCATTCAGCAAGTGACAGCAGCCGACGCACAAAACCTTGACTCTGATATTTGGACTGACAGAGTGCTACCACAGCATGAATAACCCAATGGTTAGGAGTGCAGCAGTGAAACAAGAAAAACATCCTCAATTTCTCTGAATGATTGTTTACATTATTGTTTTCTGATCTGGTTTCAAAGAATGGGATATCACATGCATACTTCATCATACTGCCTTCCATTGGATACCGTGTGGACACTGACTTTACCATACTGCTTTCCATCCCTGGACAATGGTTTCTGGTTAAGCTGTCTGAAATTCTCAGCATGTTTTTTTCCAGTCTAGAAAAAAATATTTTCATACTCAGACTTGCTAGTCTCAAACAGACTTCGCTGGTAATAGAATAGCTCACTTCTTGAATTTCACTGAAAAGTTTATGAATGATTATTTGTGCTTTTTGAGAATGGCAAGATACTAGGAGCTGGCCCATTGAAAAAAAAGAAAAAAAAACTTTACTACTAACACGTTAAGGAATTTATGGAATCTCTTTCCCATAGACATCATGTTATAGTTGACTCATTCTTGAAACAAAGTGTCCAGCAACAATTCGAGTTTAGTTTTTTTTTTTTTTTTAAATAAAGTCCTTCTACTGCTGAGAAATAACTGCATAATGGCAGCTGGTAAATCCCTTACTTGTATTACAACCATGAAATACCTCCAGGGGTTCCAGATATTTGTTTATTTTATTTACAATCAGTGACTCGTTCATGCAAAAACTATCATTCAGTGGTGAATTGGTTGGAGCCATCACTATAACGCTCTCTTGTTTCCATTGGTATTAAACAGACCTTTGCAAACAATGTAATGTGAAAATTGAGCAAAAGCAGGGAGTCCTTCTGGTAAGTTCAAAGGAGGAAATTTATTATGCATATCAGCTTGACCGTTACTGCTGAAACATATCCTGTGATGACATTCTTCAGTGCTTACCAACAATTTATTTATTTATTTAGTTAATTTATTTGCATTTGGTTTACCAGGAAAGTCCACTGGGCCAAGAGAACCCATTTCCAATGGAGGCCTGGAGGGAAAAGATCCACAAAAGAAAATTTTATCAGTTTATATTCCAAGATTTAAATTACAAGAACTGAATTTAAACAAATATAGTAAAGAAAAAGTATAAATCTGTACCGAGTCTAAGATAGATTTGTACAAAATACATAGTAAAAACCATAATAATAGTATAATTTGCACAAAGTATCGATTGCATGAATAATTTCTCTTTGATCTATTTTTAGATATATATTGTATGACATGAAAAATGGTAGTTAAGAATATGGTATAGCATGTATAATCAGGGGGGCTTAGTGCAGTTGCATGTCCATCATGAAGACAGGTGGTTGTGAAGGGAGGTTTTAAAAGAGGTGGGGGGGGGGTTCAGTTGTTCTAATCGGCAAAGGACTGCAGTTTTTGGCTATTGAGAAAGAAAAAAGAAGTTGGCTGGGTAGGAGATTAGGTTTGTGATCCTAATAAAAATCCAACTAATATGCAACAAAGTCAGTGCAGAGGTTGCTGACAAGGCATAAAACTAGTAAAATCAAACCAACAAAAATTGATCACAGGAAAAAAATTATTTATCTCTCTCATCCAGAGTACAGACTGACAAATGCAAAAAAATAAAAATCCTTTTATACAATACATATCACATAAATATCAATACAATCTTTAAATTGCAACATGTACCATTTACCAGAAAGGTTCATCCAGATTCTGCCACACTGCTGTGAAGGAAAGGTTAGTTTGCTTTTATTTTTTGTATTTTGTATTACTTTCTTGCCTTTTTATATTTTGAATACTGTGGTTTGTTTTCTTTACCTTGTATTTTACTTGTATTCTGCTTTAACAGCATATTAAAACTTCAAACGAGACCACAGCTCTCTCTCTTCTGAGTCAGGAAGAAATTAGAACTGATTAATTAAGGACTCATTCATAAGACAGAATAGGTCACTTAAGGTTAATCATTTGTGAACTGAGGGGGTGGAGCTAGGAACTAAACCTTCCAATTAAGGGGTAAAATAAAACATGTTAAGTTGTCAATCTCGCCTTCATTCTTGCTTGATGGGTTCGGAGCCGATCCCTCGGCTCCGACTCGGCACTTGCTAAGCTCGAGAGTCACTTTTACCAGCTCGAGGCAGCCCCATATCCCATGATGCAAGGCGGTAAGTACCCAGATCTCGTTTGCCGCTTCGCTTATGAGGTCCTCCTTTTACCAGCTCCTGGAAAGTGATTCACTTTTTGGATATTTAAGCCCCTTTTTCTTAAAAAACCCTTAATTATTAGTTATTAGTTAATTATTTACATTTTGTGACAGAAAATCCCTGTCTTTTCTAATTTATTTTAGTCAAACTTTACCCATCCCATCCCCTCCCTGTTAGGGTGTGTGTGTTTGTTTATAGAAATACCTTTTGGTATTTTATTTAAGTTAATTTTTTGACTGGTGTGTGTGTGTGTTTTTGTAAGCACCATGTCAAAGGAGAGGGTCTCAGGTTTTAAGAAGTGTGACTCGTGCTGTCAGAAGATGTCTCTGACAGACGGTCACACTTCTTGCCTGTATTGCCTGGGGCCTCTTCACCTGCAGGACTCCTGTGCTATTTGTCATTCCTTCAGCCAGAGAGTCCTGCAGGAAAGACGCAACAAGCTGATCCTTAGGGGCCTTCTTAAGCCGGAGGGCTCTCCGGCTAAGTCGGCTCCATCTAAATCAGCTAAATCTTCCAAGGCCCAGGCTTCTGTGTCTAAGCCTGCGGCCTCGGCTCTGACTCGTTCAGAGTCGAGATCGGCTCCGGCTGGAGCCGATTCTGGCTTGACAAAGCCTTCGGCACCGATGGCTATCGGTGCCGAATCTGTATCGACCACTTCGGTGTCGGCTCCGATCGGTTCCGACACCCATGTGGCACAGGCATCGGTGTCGGCTCCGATCGGCTCCGACACCGTTACTTTGGTGGCTGTATCGGCTCCGGCTGGAGCCGATGCATCGAGGCTTCCTGTCGGCTCCGATAAGTCTTCGGCTCCAACAGGATCTATAGTATCGGCTCCGATGGCTCATTCCAGGAAGAGGTCGAGGTCTCCTTCCTTGGAGCCGATACTGTCGGCTCCAGCTTCACCTCTCCTTTCGGAACGGAGCCATCGGAGCCGATCTTCAAGGTCATCCAGACTGTCAGATCATGACCTAGAGAGAGTGGTCAGTAGATTACTTAAGTCACAGGTACTGGCCCAAATGTTACATAGTCCGTCTCAACAGACGACTGTTGGTCCACACCCCGTTACAGTTCCTCCTTCAACTCTACCCCAGAGCTTGGAGTTGGAGTCTTCAGGAATGGTTACTGCTACGGCTGGAGGACGGATACCCCCTTCTGTTCCTTCAGCCTCTACTCTTATCTCCTCTTCGAGACCTTCCTTAGAGGGATTCGGTGGTCGGGCTTCCATGGTCTCCTCTGAGGGGGTGAGTGGCATCGGACCCTTGTCCGAACCCGCTCTTCCCCTTGGAGCCTCTGCCTTGGTGAGCTCGGCTCCGACATCTGCCTCGGAGACTTCCCTTTCGGTGGTTCCTGGAGTTCCTAGCTCTTCGGAGCGGGTTCTCTCGGACCTGCCTGGGAGGGGAGCATTCGAGGTGATGAAGAGTGTACTGGCCACTGGTATCAGTCAGCAGTCTGTTCCCGTAGCTCCTCCCTCTATAGTACCTGTTGACATCTCTGCCACTTCTCTTGCTACAGGACCCAGAGATCCTCCGCCTCAGGTTTCCCCATTGGGAATTTCCCCTCTTCCGAGGATTCTCCTGATGTTTCGGGAGATCCTCCTAGGAAGAGGACTTGTAAGAGGAAGCATGTAGACTCCCGAGTCTGTCACTGGATACTGACTTTGATGAGTCAGAGGGATCCCTAGATCCCCTCTGAGGATGTCTCCTTCTCAGACATCCTAGAACTCCTTAAACAGAGGGAAACTGGCCCACCAACAATCCCTCTGAGGATGAGTCAGTATACCTAGAGGCGTTTGGATCTCGGCCCTCCACCTCCTGGGTGTCTCCGCCTTCGACCCCTTATGCAGGTTATTGCACGAAGGCGTGGGCAGCTCCTGACTCTATAGAGCCAGTCCCTAGGAGGCCTTCAAAATTTATCACTGCCCGTGTGACAAGCAATTCCTCACTAAGGGTGTCCCGCTGATGCCATGGTGGTGGCTGCGGCCACCAAAAGGAACTTGCAGATCCTTCCGTGCCCGTCCATCCTCCTAATAAGGACTCTAGGACCATGGATAGGTACGGTAAGCGGATGTTTTCCTCAGCGACCTTTGCTATGCGTTCGCTGAATTACCTTTGTCACTTCACCAGACTCCAGAGGGATATCCTTAAGGAGCTGGGTGAAGTAGTTCAGGATCCTACAGCTGCAGGGGCTCAAGAAAAAATTGCTTCGCAGCTAGGAACCCTCAATTCCATTGCAAACTCCTCCATGCGGCTAATATCTTATGCTGCGGATGGAGCGAGTAGAGCCGCAGGTACAGGTGTGGCTCTTAGACGCCAAGCCTGGATGCGGCTATGTGATTTTGTGGATCCCTTTAAGGCGTCCTTCACAAATTCTCCCTTTGATGGGTCAGCTTTGTTTGGCCCTCAGGTGAAGGAAACCTTGACCAGGTGCGAACAGGACGGCAAGACTCTTTCTGCTGTTGGAGTCCGTTTTTCCACCCCTTCTAGACCTTATCCCAAAGGACAGAAAGGTGGGAAAATGTGGTTCCAGAATCCCAAGGAGTCACGCCGGATTCACGTGGTCAGTTTACCCCTAGAGGCAGAGGGGGTAACAACAACAGACGCCGCTCTAGAGGCAGAGGGGGTCCGAAAAACCAGGGAAACAGACAGCCTCTCTCTGACAAGCCCTTTCAGCATCCCTGAGATGTTGCCCGGCTGTCCCTCCTTGGAGGCAGTCGGGGGAAGATTATCACTGTACCCAGAAGCCTGGCATTCCCTCACTCAAGACAGATGGGTACAGTCGATCATATCCAAGGGTTACATAATTCCTTTTGAGGAAAGTCCCTTCCCCTCAAATTCCCTTCCAGATGTACCACCCGGTCTAAGAGAAATTGCAGAGTTAGAAGTCTCAAAACTACTGCAAGAAAGAGCCATTCAGCCAGTTACAATAGACCATTCAGAGCCCGGAATCTACTCAAGGTTCTTTTTGGTCCCCAAAAAGACGGGAGACTGGAGACCAATATTGGATCTCAGCAGACTCAACAAGTCTGTCAGGAAGACAAGATTCCGAATGGTCACTCTTCAGTCAATTCTGCCCTTCTTACAGAAGGACAACTGGATGTGCTCAATAGATCTTCAGGATGCGTACTATCACATCAAAATTCACAGACGCTCCAGGAGATTTCTCCGCTCGGCTGGGGTCCAGTCATTTCCAGTTCAGAGCCCTGCCCTTTGGTCTCACTACAGCCCCCAGAGTGTTCACCAAATGCATGGCAGTGGTCACGGCTCACCTGAGACGCCAAGGATTCCAGGTGTTTCCGTATCTCGACGACTGGCTCCTGTCAGCCACCACCAGGCATCAGCTTATACAAGCCAGGGATTACACAATAAACCTTTGTTCTCATTTGGGCATCTCAGTCAACTTCGAAAAGTCATCCTTATCGCCCTGCCAGTCTATTACCTTCATAGGCGCAAACTTAAACACTGTTCGGATGTCAGCTACCCTTACAGATCAAAGAGTTTCAGACATTCAGAGTCATGTCAGGATCATTCTGGCCAGCAAGAAAGTACAGGCCAGAATGGTTCTAAAGGTATTAGGTCTCATGGCTGCGGCCATTACTCTTCTTCCCCTGGCTCGATTCTACATGCGCCTTCTTCAGTGGATGTTGTTCACACAATGGTCATACCAGCAACTTCCAATGCGTCACCAGATTCTGGTGACACAGACATGCAAAGAGCATCTTGCTTGGTGGATCACATCGCCTCAGGTTCACCAAGGCAGGTACTTTGTACCCCCATCCCCGATAGCCACTGTCACCACGGATGCCTCCCTGATCGGGTGGGGGTCATTATCAGGGCAGGATGGTTCATGGGGACGTGGCAGCCGTTCGAGTACCATCTGCACATAAATGTCCTGGAGATGAGAGCAGTGCTTTTAACGTTGCAAGCCCTCAACGACTTTCTTCCCGTAGGGACAATTGCAGTCCACACAGACAACATGTCTGTAGTTTGGTATATCAACAAACAGGGCGGAACCAAGTCCTACCCCTTGTGTCGAGAAGCGCTCAGACTATGGCAATGGGCGATCTCCTCTCATCGGTTTCTGGTAGCAACGCATATCCCTGGGAAAACCAACATTGTAGCGGACAGATTGAGCAGAGCTATTCTCATGCCTCACGAGTGGTCTCTCAAGCAATCTATAGCGGAAGAGATTTTTCTGGAATGGGGTCGTCCATGTTGCGATCTTTTGCTACTCCCCAAAACAGCAAATGTCCAGACTTCTTCAGCCTCTTCCCTCTATCAGGCCATCCCCAGAGACGCTCTGACCCAGGATTGGCCCCAGGGACTTCTTTATGCCTTCCTCCATTTCCTCTGATCCCTCAGGTGATCCAGAAAGCTACCGCTTTGAGAGCCAAATTGATTCTCATTGCCCTTACTGGCCTCGACAAGTTTGGTTCCGTTCCTCCATCACCTTTTGGTGCAGCCGTGGCATCTGGACCCAGTGCCAGATCTTCTGATTCACCAATCGGGTCAGCTGCACCGGTCAATCCCTTCTCTCAACCTCACAGCATGGTTGCTCCACTTCCTTCCTTAGCCAGGCTTCCTTTGATCTCTAACCCAGTTAGAGACATCATAGTAGTTTCACTAAAATCCTCTACCAGGAGGATTTATACAAGCAAATGGAACGTTTCTCTTATTGGGCTAAGGCCCAGAATATTGATCCTTTTACTGCCCCTGTTCAGGCAGTCCTGGACTTTAGCAGAGATTTTTCATGCAGGCTCCTCTTCTTCCACAGTCAGAGTTCAGTTGGCTGCTATTTCCAATTTTCATGTCGGGATAGCAGATCATAATATTATGTCCCATAGGCTCTGCAGGGCCTTCTTGAAAGGAATTTTCCTACTAAAGCCTCCAATCAGGAATCCTCCTCCTCAGTGGGATCTAAATTTAGTGCTGACATCCTTGATTCTTCCCCCCTTCGAGCCAGCTGTTTCTTGTTCCCTGAAATATCTTTCTTGGAAAACTTTATTCCTAGTGGCTATTAAATCGGCCAGGAGGGTGTCTGAACTTCATGCTCTTCGGTTCGACCCCTATTTGGTTTTTCACAAAGACAGAGTATCTTTGAGAACTAACCCAACCTTTTTGCCTAAGGTCGCTTCAAAGAACAATTTGAATCAATCCATTGATCTCCTGTATTTTTCCTAACTATTCAGATAGAGCTGAACAAAAGCTACATTATCTTGATGTCCACCGTCAACTTAGATATTATTTGGACAGAACAAAAAAATTTAGAAAATCTGATCAACTTTTTGTTTCCTATGCGGATAATAAAAAAGGCCTTCCTGTTTCTAAAGTGACTTTGTCTAGATGGCTTTCTTCGGTCATCTCTGAAATTCATCTGCTCAGGGGTAAACAGCTGTGCTCAAAACCTAAAGCACATTCAACTAGGAGCTTAGCTACTTCTACAGCTTTTCAAGCTAGACTTCCTTTAGACACTATTTGTGCAGCGGCCACTTGGGCCACTCCTCACACTTTTGTTTCCCATTACAAATTGGACTTGGCCTCCAGGGACAGAGCCAGTTTTGGCTCTACAGTCCTCAAGAGTTTGTTCCATTGAGCCACCCAGGATAGAGGTGCTAGGGACGCGGTCCCATCAAGCAAGAATGAAGGCGAGATTGACAACTTAACATTAAGAAGTTATGTACCTACCATAACGTTCCATGTTAGTTGTCTTCTCTCGCCTTCTTTCTTGCGACCCTCCCTCCTTCCCCCTGGCCTGGACAGACCTTGTTATAAGAAACTGTTATGCTGAAGACCATTCAGACCTGGTCCTTCTTCCATCTGTAAGTTTTCTTACTTCCTTTGGGAAGTATTTTATGCTTGGTGCTATTGCCCTTTGTCAGCAACGAGATCTGGGTACTTACCGCCTTGCATCATGGGATATGGGGCTGCCTCGAGCTGGTAAAAGTGACTCTCGAGCTTAGCAAGTGCCGAGTCGGAGCCGAGGGATCGGCTCCGAACCCATCAAGCAAGAAAGAAGGCGAGAGAAGACAACTAACATGGAACGTTATGGTAGGTACATAACTTCTTAATTTCAGAGTTTTACCAGAAAGGCTCATCCAGACTCTGCTACACTTTGCTTGAAGGAACGGTTAGTTTGCTTTTATTTTTTGTATTTTGTATTACTTTATTGCCTTTTTATATTTTGAATACTGTGGTTTGTTTTTTTACCTTGTGTTTTACTTACATTCTGCTTTAACAGCATATTAAAACTTCAAAAGAGACCACAGCTCTGTCTCTTCTGAGTCGGACAGAACCTTTTCCTGCCCTCCCACCCAGTTACAGTTGTCTTATTAAATAGCACTGTCTTTCTAGTTGCCTGCCTCTTATGTTAATCTGTCCATATATCTCATTTCCTCTGTACTTTCACTGGCTTGTGTGAGTAATCACAAAATCCTCATTTTTGAAATCCCTCCCCTTCAGCTATTTAAATTTATTGGCCATCCTACTGTATTCCATAGTACCAGAATACAAAAGTGACCACCCCTTTCAATCTATCTTGCTGTTTTAAAAATACTGACTAAACTTAACTTTTTAGACAGGTAAAACAAGTTACCTGCTTTCACATCTAAGTGACCACCTTTTACAATCCATCTTGCTGTTTTAAAAATAGTAACTCTCCACTAAACCTTAACTTTTTAAACAGGTAAAACTTAAGTTACCTACTTTCACATCTAACTTCTCTAGTGCACACTGCAGTGTGCATTTCTTTTAATCTTACCTTTAAGCATCCCTGTGACTAGCACTTACTCTAATACCTGCTGGAAAGCACTAGGACGCCTTAAACTGATACAAGCACTCAGTTTTCCTTGTTAATAAGGAGAAATTAATAGTAGGCACTAAGCCTACAATTGCAAAGTACGTTGCCAAGTTAAGGGAAAATAGCTCCTGTACTTTACAAAAAAAAAACAAAAAAGCACCAAATCAGGCACGTCCCAAGGGTTAGCTTCCGGTGATTTCTCCTGCCCACCTGGTGAATCTGGGCATACTGGGGCAATGCAGCAACTGCCTCATGTACACAGACAACCCTCTCCTCCTACCACCCAACACTACAACCTGTGAGAGATGCACTTACATAGCCAAAATGGAAGCAAAGCTCTCTCCACCCAAGATTGTGCTAGACAGTCAAGAGGAGAAGGTTAACACCCACACTACACCTCAAGCAACACATAGCCCTTCTAAACCCACACCACTAACACCCACATATAGCAATACTAAAGCCACATATGCAGAGGCCCTTAACTGTAACCTGCCCAAGCAACAAGGACCTCTGAAGCTGAAATGCAAACAAACACCAATCACAACTAAAGTGTCACATAGTTCACAACACCAGTGTGCAGCCCAGCAACAGCCCCTAAGGCAAGACAACGTACCTAACACTTTAGTCATAGGTGACTAGTCCAGCACACTGATGTCCCACTCACCAGGTTGAACAAGGAGAAAGTTAGTCAGCTGCCGGTCGGGTACCAGAATCCGCCACATAACGCATGCACTCAAGTCACTCCACAACAAGTACAAATATGACTCTGTCATTGTCCATGTTGGAGTGAATGACTTGAGACGTACCTTCCTGGAGTACATGAAAAGAGACATGGAAGAGCTTTCGGATCATGTGGCCTAGGCAGGTATGACCCTAGCCCTGAGTAGCATCTTGCCTTCTCCCAGAATGATACCACAATATAAGGACAAAATTATTGACTTCCAACAATTGGCTAAGCTTCTGGTGTCATTCAAAGGGGATCCAGTATCTGTCTGCCTGAGACGACATGATCGACAGATCACGATTCTTTGCCAGAGATGGTCTGCACCTGTCACCCCTGGGATTCAGTTTACTGGCTAAGGATCTTGCCACGCCTATAGTGCCTTTTTTAGGCAAAGTTCAAAGGACAAAACCACCACCGTAACAGATACAAGCATGCAAAATCTGAAGGTAATGCTACTCAATGCTAGAAGTCTAGACCTCAAAATGCACTCTCTCGAGGCACTCCTAAAAATGGAGAACATAGATATCTGTGCAGTAACTGAGACCTGGTTCAAGGCTCCAGAGAGCACCCCTGCAATACCAGGCTACAACTCTTACCACACTTTTCGGCCACCAAACCAGGACCAAAACACTAAAGGTGGAGGAGTGACAATATTCACCAAGGATATTCACACCACCAGGCTAGTTGCCCAACAAAATGTGTCTGAAATTCTCCAGGTGCAACTAACACTAGGTAAGACTGCAATCCAAATTTTAGCTTGCTACAGATCCCCCACCATACCCCAAGATTCTCACTACACCTTTTTAAACATACTAGAAAATACTAAGATAGAACCAAACACCCTAATACTGGGTGATTTTTAACTACCCTGCCATTAACTGGGAAAACTACTTATGTACCAACATCTTTACCCAACGGTTCTTGGAATTCATAAATTCCAATGCCCTGGATCAACTAATCCATAGTCCCACCAGGGGCTCCAATATCCTAGACCTGGTCATTACCAACATGGGAAATCGATGCTCCACACCTATGGTCACCCCCTCGTTAGTCAGGTCTGACCATAAGCTAATCACCCTTAACATGTCAAGGATCTAAATGTCAATGCTCAGGTCTGCTCTGAGCAAAAACTGAATGGCATTAAATATACTGATCCCAAGGATATTGCCAATATCTTGGCAGACAGATTCAGTGCCAATTTCACCCCCCTCTCACTCCCTAAATGGCTCATCTCAATATCGGAAGATTGCCAAATTCCGGTAATAATGGCCACACAGGTAAAAAATGCACTCTCCAAAGCTAAGAATACAGCATCCATGGGACCAGATGACATCCCGGGCTGTGTACTACATGAACTACAACATGAACTGGCACCTCACTTAAGTGTCATGTTTAATCATATCCTCACCTCAGGTTTCATGCCCACTGAGTGGCGCAGAGCTACAGTTATCCCACTCCACAAGGGGGGAATCCACCTTGGATCCCGAAAACTACCATTCCATCAGTCTGACGAGCCTTATCTGCAAGGCCATGGAGCATATTATCATGGAGCTTATAAACAAAGACATTGGCAACCTTCAAACACTGGACCCAACCCAGTTTGGGTTCATGAAGGTCCGATCTTGTCTCCTGAACCTGACTGACTTCTTCGAATCAGTCTCCAGAGCCATAGACAAGGGTAAGGTGGTCCACACAAACTATCTAGACCTTGCCAAGGCCTTTGACACCATCCCCCACTCTGGAATCATAGATAAACTAAGCAGGGCATTAATCCCTACATCACCCAAACGGGTTGCTAACTGGCTTACTGATAGAACCCACACTGTAAAAGTAGCCAACTCCAAATCCAGCTCCAGACAAGTGACAAGTGGAGTACCTCAGGGTTCAGTCCTGGGACCGCTCTTGTTTTGCATCTACTTCTCTGAAGTACAGGCCAACACTAAGGGACTCTGGCTAACAAAGTTCGCAGATGACTGCAAACTGGGAGCTATTACTGAATCCCCAAATGATGTGGATACTCTACAAAAGGGCCTTACAGAAACAGATGCTTGGTGCCAGAGTCATGGGCTCAAGCTCAATGCCAAGAAATGTATAGTTATCCCCTTTGGGAAAAAAACATGTACCCATGAATTACCATATAGGTGGCAGTACACTAAACACCGAAAGTGTGATAAGAGACTTGGGGACACAGGTGGACAGTGGTCTCACCTTCGATAACCACATTGCCACAACAGTCAGGAAATCCTTCTATGTGGCACACCTCAACACTAAGGGCTTTTCATCCAGAAAAAATGAGGTCATTGTCCCACTGCACTCATCCCTCATTAGACCCATTATAGAATACAATGCCCCATTTGGTATGTACCTCTCAAGACATCTGCAACAACTGGAAAGGCCACAGAAATTCCTCACTAAAAGAATCACAGGCCAAAAGCAGATGCACTACATTGACCGCCTTAAAAAACTCTAGCTATACTCTGTCGCATATCATCTACTCAGAGGCAATCTCTGCTTAACATACAAGGCCATGTCAAACCCAGAGCTGTTGGACATGCTACACGTAAAGAAATCCCAATCTCTCAGAGCCACACGCTCCAAGGATCTAACCCTTGTCATCACAACAAACAGAACATGCTGGAGGGATAGGTTCCTGGCCCAGAGACTTCCCAAACTCTTGAATAGATTGCCCATACATGTCAAGCAGAGTGCCTCTTTGGCCCTGTTCAAAAGGAACCTTGACGATTGGATGGGAGAAAGAAAATTCACCCCAGGGATCACGTCAGTCACCCTGCTAGACAGGGGGGTCCAGGGAAGTAAATAGTGTGGGAAGAAATAGCCATGGAATTGTTATGGCTAGGCTTGTATAGGCCCTAGGGCTGATAGCCTAGTACCAACCTATGAACCTATAAAGCAAATCTAAATTTCACAATTGTCCTGAAATTAATGCACAGGACTAAAGTACTGACTGGTTAATGAGCTGCTTTCTGTGCCAATGGTACAGGGTTTGAATCATTCCACCTTTGTTTGCCTGTTGTGTGACCTTGAGCAGTCACTTAACCAAACAGTGCTTTGGGGCAAGTGGGAATTGGGGCTAAGTCTCCTGATTGTGTGTATATTAACTACCTATGAAACTATCAGCTTTTTGTGTTAATATACATGAAACAGAGATGTTTTCATTTAAACCAGAGAACACTGGTCCATTGAGCCTAATATACCCAGTTAGTTCCTTTTGTTTTGGGGTGTTCTCCCATTACCCCCTAATTGGATCTTTACCAACTTTTTCAGCTTTAAAAAGCTGAAACTTCTAAAATCAGCACAATATATTTTACTATATGTATAAGGAATTCCTGTTGCCTTTTGTGGAAATGCTATGTACATGTTGTGATTCAACATTACTAATTTGCATATAACAAGGTTCATAGGTGTTTACTACGCTAACTACCACAAAGGCCTTTTTAAGCCTAGCCATGCATCCCAAATCTCTGACATGTTCTGATACCCTTGATAAGTGTAAGCAGGGGTTTGGGAGATGAACCATTTACAGGTTGCCTGTGTCCATTAGAAACATAGGTACCAAACCAGGGATGAATTTCCTGTTCCTCATGCAGATGTCCAAGTTGCACTTGAGTTGGGTTAGGGAAGAACTCTACTTCAAATGGATGGGGAGCTTGTTGCATAGATAGGGTAGTCCCTGTGATACATATCTGTCTCTCCAGCAGGTCCTATTTATATCACAGGTAATATTTACTTGATATGTGATGCATGTAAAACTCCCACTATTCCTGACAATCACCCTAAGCTAAAAAAGAATCATTAAGAAGGGTACCTGCAGAATTTTACCAGTTGAAATCAGATGGTCCATATAAATACAGTATGCATGGAAAAGGAAGATATGAAGATGGAAGACCTATTTGGAAAATTACAACAGCACTAAAAAAGTACAAAGAAAATAGCAAGACAAAGGTAATGAAAATCTGAAGCAGTAAAAACTCATCTTGGATGTTAAAGCAAATAAGGTTTACTTCTGCACCATAACAGTTTCACTGAAATTAATGGAAAGTGCCATGGGATCTTCAACATTCATCTAAATTACAACCAGATGAGGAAGACAGGAATTCAGTTTAATATCATACAGAAAGTACTTCAAGAATGCACCCTACCAAGTGCATCATTTCACTGTGCTAGTACATGGGACCTGTTGTCATGTGAAGGGAAAGAACCTGCAAGCCTTTCCGATAACAGAAAAATTAAAGGTAAACAGCCACCTGCAGGTTAACGCACATTGTACTATCAAAATAAGGGCATTGCCTTTCTGAGCTAATCATACATTGGTATACTAATTTTTTTTCGATTGTCCATTTTAGGGCGTGGGTTGTTTTATTTGCATTATTAATTGGGTGGTTTTAACAGGTAAAAATTTCTGTTCTTAGCAATGGTTACTGGTGAAAAGCTTCATTTACACAAGTTATAACAATAAGTTGCAGGCAATACTTCATAAAGTTTTAGCACAAGCAGAAGCACATTTATTTATTCACTTTACATTTTAACCATGTTTGCCCTGCTGGGAAACTACCCATTTCCATATGGACCCAGAGGGATTAAAAATAAACACACTGCAGTATGTTAGATATTTACATCTGCTGGATGATTTAGAAAAAATAATGAGGACAAGATAAATAATCTGAGTCAGATTCAACTAACAGGCTACTTTAGGCATGAAAAATGGACTGGTATATAAAGACACGCACTTTGTAAAAAGCTAGGTTAAGAGAATGAACCAATAAATCTAAAGTTCTAAAATCCCTCTAATTGTGATAGCTACTGCAAAGAGAAGGGTCTACAAAGAAAAGCATTTCAGTTCTGCTGAAGACGAAGGATAAGAGAGAGTCGGTCAGTTCTTCTAAAACAAAATAAACATCCTAATCAGGAACACAGTCCTTAAAGACATAATAAGGACAAACTTTTCTTTAAATTAGAATTTATTTTAAAGAAATTAGGACTGCTTTTCTTTAAGTTAGACTTATGTAGCATCATCAGCCTAATTTCATTGTTTCTGCAATTTGACCAGATTTTTTTTGTGAATGCTGTTTTACTGAATACACACTCAATATATTTCTAACTATGGCATGGAAGCATTGAAATAGCAGTCTCTCATCTTTTGAATTGTTATAGCCATTGTATGATCACCGTCATACCTCACTGGTTCAAAGAAAGTTACTAGGCTAATGGCCCTAGAGCCCTTACATGCCTAGGGCATATTTAGCCCGAGTTGTTCCAATTGTTGGTGGTTATGTGAGTGAAGTCTGCAGAGGTAAGATCTATGGTAATTAATACTGACTTCCTCTGTCCAGGAGGGACATGGGCAACACCTCAGGAGTGAATTTGCGGTCACCTATCCATTGATCTAGGTTGCATTTGAAGAGGGTCAGGGAGATGCTCCAATGTGAATTGGAAGACTGTTCCAGAGAAGTTGCAGTCTCTGGGAGATGCGTCTCTCTCTCTCTCTCTCTCCAGCATGACCTGTTCATGTTAGAGGTTAGGGTTAAGATCCCTAGAGTGAGTGACCCTTGTGCAGTTTGATTTACAAATGTGTGGCATTTCCATCAGGGCCTGGTCAGAGACTGCCCTGTAAGCCAGGCACAGGTCACTCCTTAGCAATCTGTAGGAGACAGAATACAGTGAAAGGGCTTTCAGTCTTTCTGTACAAGACTTGTTTTGTGTACCCTGATTGTGATCTGTTACTATAGTCATGTATTATTCACTGCATACTTGCTTTTCTAGACATATTTGTTAAAAATATAATAAACTTCTCAACTAAGTAAATAATCATAAATTACATTATTTACAATAATCTGTGCTATTCACAATCCATCAGAAATTGTTAAATGTTCACTGGCCAGTCAAGAGCAAAGAATCTATCCTGTTTTATACATCTGAAAATAAATACATCCTTACCATCATCACTCATGTCATCATCTGTGCACGAATCACTGTCCTCAGTAGCACAGTTTGATTTGGATTTCTAGAAGAGTAAAGAAAAAGCAAGTCAATGACTACCAGCGGTAAAAGCACAGCTTCTTTCCAAAGGAGCATTCCCCTTTCTGTTATACATCTTTCATTTTAAATTTTCACTCTCAAAATGTGCCAAACCACTCAGCTAGGCTGTACTACTGTGAAAGCTGCCCGATTATCCTGTATATACTTTTAGAGAAGGTTTGCACTGCCTTCGATATAACTGTTTAATAGATTTTAAATTTATATTACTCCCCTGTGTTAAGTTCTGATATTGTCACTTAGAATACAAAATTGTGAATAAAATAAAGGTTTTACTCCAGAACTTTTAACTAGACTTTACATATGTCAAAGACAAAGAAAACACACAAAAAAAGTCTTAGTTTGGAAGTTAATCACAAAGTGAAACATTACTGTGCATGGTCTATATATATGGTAAATTGAAGACTGTGGAAAACTATGTATAAAGGTCCATATCTGGATAATGATCAAATAGAAAAATATTAGGAGTGGAATGGCAGATAAAGGAGCACAAGATGATAGAAGCATGAACTGCAGTGCATAAGTAAAATGTTGGATGCAGGATTAACAAAGAATGGTCTGACAAAACAGAAATAAGTACAATACGTAAATATTAATTACATGCGTTTACAGTTGTACAGTACTCAAACTAATAGAGGCATTACTGGGTTATAGAGAACTGGCATGAGTGAAACTTAAATTAATGATTTGTATGAAAGAAAAATGAAAGATTAATTCCCACATATATCAAATTATTATGTAGTGTTAGTAATGGCAAAGCAGGCAAAAAGGTTACAATGATGGGCAAACAGTCAGATGTACATGCAGTGGATGGTGGGAAAACCACATTACATGGAACAGAATGGACAAAAGAATTTTATCTTGATTGGTACTCTATTATGATGCCGCAATCTGCAGTTAAGGATGGGAATAACTCGGCTAAATACTAAAAGCCATCACACTTACTGGAAGAAAAGAAAGCACCTAAAAGGACAGTAGAAATGTAAATAATTGTAGTAGCCCCAAGAATAATCATCCCAAAAATGGAACTAGGTAAACCCAGCCTGCTTAGATAAACAATTTCCTCTCCTAATATGTATGAAGCAACTGTAAGCATGGTTGGGCACCCTAAAGACACCAGCTTAAACCTTGGGCTGGTGCTACAGGTCACAAACTAGATCAGAACTAATCGTAGGACAATTGAATAGCCTGTATTGCTATTCAAGCTGACCACGTCACCAAGCTGTGGAGAAAAGCACTAGTATTCCTAAAACACCTTGTGTCACAATTTTGCTTCCAAGATTATATTAGCCCAAAGTAAAAACACTAGTCGTCCTTTTTGTAGTCGAATACAAAACCATCAGGAAGACAGCATTTAAAAAAAAAACGAAAAAGGTAGATGAGCGCAGTTTAGCTTATTTCTAAGCAGTTTCATACATTTATACTTTTTTTTGAGCATTGTATACATAACGTACTATGGAATTAAGACTTTTTCAATTGGTCATCCATTGGTATCTTTGCCTGTGATTGGGTTTGGCTTAGCTAAATCATCAGATACCTGCCTACCAGTGTCTTTGTGACTGGTAGGTGTGTAGGAGGGAATGTTAGGTGCTTATTTATTATTTGGTATTGTTAAAGAATAATGATAGGCTGTCTCCTTATGGGAAGCACCAGTGAGGGTCCTTATCACTGGTGGTTCAGCCAACTTAAATCAACAGTCATACTCCCTTTTCTCCCAGCCCTTCTATGTTGCTGCAATTAGAGGACTGAGAACATGCAGCATGGCATGTAGTTCTGTCACTGGTCTCCACCAAGGGAGATGCAACTGGCCTCTCGTTTGAGCTCTGCTTGACTATTGGGTATTATTTAAAAATAATGATAGGCTGTCTCCTTATGGGAAGCTCAAATGAGGTCTTCAGCAGTGGAGGTCCTTATTAGTGAAACAGTGAACTTAAATCCCCAATCATGCTCCCTTCTCTGCTAGCCCTTCTATGTCACTGCAAATGGAGGACAGAGAACATGCTACGTGGCATGTAGTTCTATCATTAGTCATCACCAAGGGAGATGCAACTAGCTTCTTATTTAAGCTCTGACTATAGGTCCAGACCTATTCCCTTGTGGTTGACTGCTTGATGGAATTTCAATGATTTCTATTGGGTGAATATGGTCATCTGCTATCCCACACCACTCTGAATTTTCCAACTAAGCAAACTTTCTCTGAAGTCTTACCTTTTCGACTTTATTATAATTTAAAAAAGATTTCTCAGTTTTTGGGATCGGATTAACAGGAGGAGTCTATTTAATATTACAGGGACCTTTCCTATTAATTCCTACTGGAGGCCTAAGTAGAATGTTTTCTCATTTACATCAGAACCTAATCATCATTCATCATACTTAAAGAAAAAACATCTCCAGCACTTTCGCTAATGTTTCCTCAGATCTACCTAGTGGAGTGATTGTTAGGTACTAATGTCAGCAAGATTCTGAAATAAAAGACTTGAACCTGAATTGGAAAAAAAACACAGCCTTGTCAAAACAAAAAATGTTAGTAATAATGGGAAAAAAAGTATGATAAAACAAAAAAATAATAATATAAAAATAACAATTCCATTCATTCTATATCACTGAGAGACTGGAGATCCATATAGAAAGCAAAGTTGAAATCACCGATACCATTAAATCTGCAACAGGAGAGTCAGTAATACACATGGTGATGTAGTTTCCTGAGGTTAAGAATGCTGGTGATAAAAATGTGCATGTTCAGTCCTGGTGGTTTACATGCGTCAAGTCTGATTTGCCAGTCCAGCTTGCGTTTTCCTAGATGGTCGTTCAGTGGACCTTGCAATTCTTTTTTTTGGATGTGATCAAGGATGTGGAAAAGAAATGTCTTGTGTCCAGGGTGATCCCTATTGTATTTGGCCAGTGCATTGTTGTTGTTACTGTAATGAATGTCTGTCAGATGTCGAGCAATCCTAGTCTTTAGTTTGTTAATAGTCTTTCCTGGGTAGAAGCCAGGACAACGGGTACACTGGGCCATGCAGACCACTGTTTCCATGTTGCAGTTACCAATAACAGAGCTGTGGTAGTATCGATTTGTATTGGGGCATAGGAATCCTGTTTTGTTGCTCATATGCTTACAGTAACTGCAATCAGGGGGATCACAAGGGAATGTGCCCTTAGGGGAGATGGGTGGGTCAGTGGATGTAGTATCCATTTTTCTCCACAAAGCATCTGATGTTTGTTTCTCCTAATGTTAAAGCAAGGTATATCTGGTAGTAAACTGTTAAGAGTGAGGTTGTTCCTTAAGATCACCTAGTTGTCCCTAATGCTATCCATTATGGCTCTGCAATCGGTAGAGAATGAAATAGTCATGGAGATCTCCTTTGGTCTCTCCTTGTGGTTTCTTTTTCTGTTGGGTCTGTGGTTGTTAGTTTGGTCTGGGTACTCCTGGTTGGTGTTTTTCTGGTGGGATATTGGTTGCAGTATTTTGTTGCAGTGTTTTGTTCCAGATTTTTTTGTATCTGGGAATACACGTTTCCAATGCCCTACTCAAAATCCCAGCGTACTCTTGTCGAATGCTTTCTCTGCATCTAGACCTACAAGCAACAGAGGTATTTTCTAACATTCTGCTTTCCTCTGGATCATCCTTGATGTCCTTACATTCACTGCTGCAGTATTAATGATAAAGGATTCCCTGCTGTGGAAGCCTAATGTCTGGCCTGTCTTCCAAAGACTTCTGAATTTAAAAAGGTATGCTGAACATCACCATACACTCCCTGCGTAACATAGGGCATAAAGGTAACATTCAGGCTTAGCAAAAACAGAACAACTTTGCTGCCAGTCTGAATGTATCATTTACACTGTGTCCATCTTCTACCAGTTGTACATATTTTCATTCTCCATTGACTACCCGTGCCTGTTTGCTGTTTTGCAAGTTAAGTGCCCCAATGGGGATTTTTTTTTTTTTTTTTTGTGTGTGTTCCTTGAGGTTAATGTCATCCAGGAAGGATAAATGCCAGTGTGGGAGACAGATTCTCCATAGAGACTGACCCCATAAGTGTATTTTTTGCTTAGGTGCTTCTCATGACCATATGTCTTGTTCTATGTCAGGCATTTGTTCCAAAAACCCTTCAGAGCAGACTTTCTTCCCTTTCCTTGCATCTTGAAGACCAGCATCTTAAGCTATTTGCTAAAGATACTATGGAAGGAATCTCCCACCCAGAGGATCACCCATTAGGGAAGAAGGTGAAAAAGGTACGACTGGAATCTTCCACTGTCCATCCTCTGCTAGGTGTTTCTCCCAAGATAGTTACAAACCCAGAGGCTCTCCTGGCTTTGTTGTCAGATTTCTCTGCCATGACCGTATTTGGAGGCTGGTGAGGATCCAGCTGGTAGCACGTCCAAAGAGGCACTGCAGGCATCCATCTTGGACATTCAGAAAACACCACAGTTTATTTTTTCTGAGGGGCCTAGGGGAGCTCCTCAGTTTTTAGTTGGGGAAGAAGTTCCTGCTTCGGCTCTCAACTGTTGTTCTGGATCTGAGCCTCCTCAGGACATTCCCTTAAAGAAACAAAAAATTAAACATGTTTCTTCTCCTTCTAGGGATCCAAAAAGTGGGTGGCAATCTTTTACTCAAGAGTTATTCTCTGCCTTAATTTCCTTACAGCCTCGTCACGGGGTTTCAGTTCCTGCTCCTCCTTGTTCCTCTACTCCTCTTAAAAGGCCTAGAGACCAGGATTCTTCTGAGGATGAGTCAGATTTCTGCTGATCAGTCCCTAACTTAATCTACCCAAATTCCTTCTCCTTTGGACTATGGGTCAGAGGAGGAAGACTATTAGTCCTGACGTTCCTTTGGGGGAAATTTACTTTGGGTACACACTCTCTAGGATGATGGATTTTTTTTTTTTTTTTTTTTTTTTTTTTTTTTAAGTAGGATTGTACTCAGATCTCTGATATCCATAAGAGGGTACTATGAGTTGTTGCAGTTGGACTGTCCTACATCTGCGGCTATTCCTACAGTCCTGGCTGCTTTACTGGATGCTTTCTTCAATGCCCATCAGGCTTCTGATTCTCTTCCCCCTGCTTCCAAGAAGCCTGATGAGTTTTATAGGGTTCCTGAGGATAGTTCTTTTTTATATAAATATCCTGCTGTTGACCCCTTTGTAGAGTCCATAGCCTCTGATAAGCAGTCTAAATTGCTTCCTTTGCCCAAGTTATTGGCTTCTGACAAGGATAGCAGAACTATGGACAGGCTGGGCAAAAATGTTTACACTTCTGCTACCCTAGCTTTTAGGGCTATTAATTATCAGACCCACATGTCTAGGTATGTGTTGGCTCTTCTTTCCAGATTGAGGGTAAAACTTCTGTTCTTTCCTTGCTAGGGACTTCCTCTCAAGTAGTTTGTCATTCTATTAAATGTAGTTATGATGCGGCTTATGCCTCTTTTAGGACTGCTGTTTTTGGTTCAGTTATGAGGTTGTTTTCTTGGCTTAGGCTTCAACTTCTACCTGATATTAAAAAGCTAAGTTGATGGATGCTCCTCTGGATTCTAAACTTTTGTTTCGGAAAACTGCTGCTAGTTTGAGTCCCTTCAGGATAAGTGTAAGGCTTTATGGGAACTTAAATGTGTTTGTTTCCCATGTGCCTAAATTTCAGAGACACTACCCCGCTAAGCCTGCCTTTGTTGGTAGGCAGTCCCGTCCTTCTACTAACGGTAAGAAGAGTGGAAAACGGACTCCTCCTGCTAAAGCTACTCAGTTTTCAGGGACTCCGAAGCATTCCTTTCTGGACAAACCAGATGCTGTGCGACTATCCGTCCCCTCCCAGCCACATTCCTCTTTCTCTTTGCCTTTGCTTCTTTTCTGATTTGGCTTCAGATTACTCAGGATTCTTGGGTTCTGTCAAACATTCATCAAGGGTACTTCATGTTGTGGAAATCCTGTCCTCCTTTTATGGGCATTCCTATTCCTCCTTGAAAACATCTTCCCTTCTTAACAGAGATTCTTCAAGATCTCTTGTCTCAGGATACTATTCAAGAGGATCCTGTGTCCAAAAGGGAGGAAGGGTTCTACTACAGATTGTTTTTAGTGCCCAGAAAAGACGGCACTTGGAGACCTATTCTAGACCTCTCTCATCTAAACATGAAGGTACCTTCCTTTCAGATGTTGCCCCTTCAGATTCTGTTTCCTCTCTTGCTCTCTCAGGTCTATATGGTGTCTCTGGATCTCAATGATGCTTATATCCACATTCTGATCCATCTTCTTCAGGAAGTTTTTGTGTTTCTCTGTTGCTTCCTTTCATTTTCAGTTCTCTGTCTTGCCCTTTGGACTTTCTGCTGCCCCAAGGGTGTTCATCAAATGTCTTGCTCCTGTGATTACCTTTTGCAGACATCACAGGATCAACATATTTCCTTACTTGGATGACCTATTGAGCTGGGTTGTCCCTTTTGCAAAATCATGTTGCCATATCCCTTCTTCAGAGCCTGGGGTTCACTGTAACTTTCAAACAGTCTTCTCTGACTCCTCAAGATCATGTTTTTCTGGGTTGCAAGAATTAGATGGTGCCAGTGCTTGCATCCATGTCCCCTCCAAAGGCTTTAACTCTCATTTCTTTCTTTCATAATCTTCTTCCTCTGACTTCCATTAATGCCAGGGAGTTTCTGAGAGCTCTTGGTTTCATGGCATTCACCATTCTGATGCTCCCTCTGGTCAAACTTCATATGAGAAAGTTTCAGTGGTTTCTGAAGTCAGTGTGGCTTCAACATGCTCATCCTCTAGGATTTGTAGTTCCTCGTCTTCCTTGCCTTAGACAGGAACTTCTCTGGTGGATTCAGCAGCTGTCTCTGAATCCCCCTCTTCCCTCTCAGGAATTGTTCATGGACGCCTCATGCATGGGATGGGGGAGACTTTTGGCTCCCTAAGGGTACAGGGAGTGTGCTTGCCTCGGTACAGGGAGTGTGCTTGCCTCATCAGCAGAAAAATGAAAATGTCAGAGATGAGTCCTACTGCTGGATCTTCCGGACTTTCAGTCTTTCTTTTCTCCAAGGCCTCTCAAGGTATTCACACAAAACACCACAGTGATGTGGTATATCAACAAGCAGGGAGGAAGGAGATCTCATCTTCTTTGCTGGTTGGCACTTCTGGTATGGGATCTTGCTGTCAAGTGACCTTTTCAGGCAGGTTTATATCCCTTCCAGTCAGAACATTGTGCAGACATGAGTAGGTCCTTGACTCAGTCCCATGAATGGATGCTTCACATGGATGTGTTTCTGGACATTATCCACCAGTGTGGTACTCCTCATGTGGATCTTTTTGTCTCCCCTCTGAACAGACAACTTCCTCTGTTTAGTACCAAAGTCCCAGGGTCCTCTGGTATGGAAGGTGGACACCTTCTCATTCTCTTGGAAGGGGGTGTTTCTTTATGCTTTTCCTCCCCTTCCTCTCATTCCAAATGTCCTGTTCAAAATCCAACTGGATGCTCCCAAAATGTTGTTGGCATCTCCCTTTTGGCTGCTACAGCACTGGCTCCCTCTTCTGCATCTAGTCAGTGGCAATCATCACAAGTTACCTCACAGGGTGGATCTAATCACACAAGGCAAGGGATCGCTTATCCATCCCCACCTGTCCATGCTTCAACTGACACTTTGGGTGATAGGATTTTGATTCTTCACAGGCACCTTTTTTCCTCAGGATATGCTGCAAGTCCTGTAGGAAGCCAGAAAACCTACAACTAGGAAATCCTACTTATCCAAATGGAAGAGGTTTTCTTTTTGGTGTCTCTTTCATAACCTGGACCCATTTACTGTGGATGCTCCTTTGGTTCTCTCATTTGTGTGAGTTGCTCAATGCTGGTTTGTCCTTTTCTTCTAATAAGGCCCACCTATCAGCTATCTCTGCTGATCTGCCTTTTTCTCCTCACTTAGCTGCTAGATTTGAGGTGAGACAATTTTGAAAAGACATCTTTAATATTAGACCTGCCAGGAAGCCTGTTCCTCCTCCCTGGAATTTTAATTTTTGTTTTGGAGAAGTTGACTTAGGCTCCTTCTGAGTCTGCTGCATCAGCTTCCTGGCAACATTGTCCCTTTGAAACTGTTTTTTTGTTAGCTCTTACTTCTGCCAGATGAGTGTCTGAGTTGCAGGCCCTTATGGCTTGTCCTCCTTTTTTGATTTTTCATGAGGACAGAGTGTCCTTGCGCACTAACCCTTCTTTTATGCCAAAGGTGGTTAATGAGCTATCACGTAGTCTATTAATCTGCCAACTTTTCCCCCTCTCTTCAAACTGACCGTGAGAGGTTGCTGCATACTATGGAGATGCATAGGCAACTTAGAATTTATTTGGATATGACCAAGGTTCATAGGTTCATACTAGGCTATCTGCCCGAGGGCATTTACAAGCCTAGCCCACAGTTTTGTGGCTTACGCCACCCCTTTAGTATGGGGAACTATACCCATTATTTTGCTGTGCCTCTGTCGAGCAGTGACACTGAGGTAATCCCTGGGGTATATCTGCGATCTCCCATCCATTGGTCAAGATTTCTCTTGAACAAGGCCAGCGAGGTGCTCTGCCTCACATATACCGGGATTTTGTTCCACAGCATAGGGAGTCTTTGGGTGATGAATCTATCCCTCCAGCACATCCTATTAATAGCCGTGTCGAGGTTTAAGTCTCCGCCCTTGTGGCTCCGGCGGATCTAGATTTTTGTGGTGAAGCATATTCATCAAATCTGGGTTTGACATGGCCTTGTATGTCAGGCAAAGGTCACCTCTGAGCAAGCGGTAGCGACTGAATAGAGCTGGAGTTCTTTCAGTCGGTCAGCATAGGACAGATTTTGAGACCCTTTATCCTTTTGGTGAGGAACTTTTGTGGCCTCTCCAGCTGCTGCAAGTGTCGGGTCAGATACATTCCGAATGGGGCATTGTACTCAATCATTGGTCTGATGAGTGATGAGTATAGGGAGACTATGACCTCCCTTGATCTAGATGTGAATCCCTTCATGATAAGGTGGGCAATGTAGAAGGTCTTCCTAACTACTTTAGCTACATGGGTGTCGAATGACAGACTACTGTCAACCTGGGTCCCCAGGTCCCTGATAACTTCTTCTGTGCTCAATGGATTGCCACCTATATGGTAGCAAGGGGTAACCTTGTTTTTCCCGAAGGGTATGACTATGCATTTTTTGGCATTTAACTTTAGGCCATGGCTCTGGCACCAGTTATCCGTTTCTGTGAGACCCTCCTGAAGGATATCTGTGTCAGATGTGTTTTCGACTACGGCGCCCAGTTTGCAGTCATCTGCAAACTTTGTCAGCCATAACCCTCCTGTGTTTGCTTGTACTTCGGAAAAGTAGATGCCAAACAAGAGTGGGCCCAGGACTGAGCCCTGTGGGACACCACTTGTGACAGGCTTTGAGTCTGACATGGCGCCAGCAACTCTGACCCTGTGGGTTCTGTCACTCAGCCAGTTTGCAACCCATCTTGTGATGTATGGGTTAACATTTAAGCTGATGAGTTTTTCAATGATACCCGAGTGGGGTATTGTATCGAAGGCCTTCGCCAGATCGAGGTAGGCTGTATGGACTGCGTTTCCCTCATCAATGGCTTTGGTGACTGTTTCGAAAAAGTCAACCAAGTTTAGAAGGCATGATCTGCCTTTGACAAAGCCAAACTGGGTTGGATCCAAAGTCTGCAAATTCCCTATGTCTTTATTTATGAGGTCCATTATGATCCTCTCCATAGCTTTGCAGATAAGGCTTGTCAAGCTAATGGGCCGGTAATTTCCAGGGTCGGTGGAGGCACCGCCTTTGTGAAGTGGGACCACAGTCGCAGTGCGCCACTCCCTGGGTACGTATCCAGAGGTGAGACTGGGTTTGACATGGCCTTGTATGTCAGGCAAAGGTCACCTCTGAGCAAGCGGTAAGCGACTGAATAGAGCTGGAGTTCTTTCAGTTGGTCAACATGGTACCATCACAACTTCAAATCATACACATACTCACACAAAGACATACTCGGAGGCTCTGATCAAAAATTTACCAAAACAGCAGAGGCCACCAAAGCAGACACCCAAACAACTGCCACCTCACGACCCAACACATGCAACACATAGACCACACAGTCAGAGTGTCAAACAGTCACAGCCCTTAAGGCCAAACAAAATGCCAGACACACTTGTCATTGGTGATTCCATAGTCAGACACACTGACGTCCCGCTCACCAGACTGAGTAAAGAGAAGGTCACAGTAAGCTGCCTGTCAGGTGCTAGAATCCGCCACATAACGCAAGCACTCAGGTCTCTCAACAGCAGGTACAAGTACGACTCAGTCATTGTCCACGCTGGTGTCAACGACCTGAGACGTACCTCCTTGGACTACATGAAAAGGGACATAGGGGAGCTCTCTGATTATGTAGCCCAGGCAGGTATGACCCTGACCTTGAGCAGTATCCTACCTTCACCTAGAATGATGCCACAATACAGTGATAAGATGATCAGCTTTAATAATTGGCTTAAATTCTGGTGTCATTCAAAGGGGATCCAATGTCTGCCTGGGATGACATGCTGGACAAGCCACGCTGCTTCGCAAGGGATGGCTTGCACCTGTCACCCCTGGGCTTCCGGATACTGGCAAAGGCTCTTGCCACCCCCATAGTGCCTTTTTTAGGCAAGGCTCAAATTCTAAACCTACCACCCTAGAACACCAAAAAGGAAAAAAACTAAGGGTAATGCTGCTCAATGCCAGAAGTCTCAATCTCAAGATGCACGCACTCGAGGCCCTTCTCAATATGGAGAACATCGATGTCTGTGCTGTGACAGAAACCTGGTTCAAGGCTCCTGAGAGCACCCCAGCACTAACAGGTTTCACCTCATATCACGTTCCGGCCCCAAAATCCGGACAACACCAAGAAAGGAGGGGGGGTGTCCATATTCATAAAGGACACCCACACCTCAAGGTTGGTGGCAACGCACGATGCATCGGAGACCATCCAGGTGCAAATAACCATAGGCAAGACTGCTCTGCAATTTGTAGCATGTTACAGGCCACCCTCTCAAACTCAGGAACCTCACATGGCCTTCCTGAAAACATTGGAGGGGATAAATGCATCTCCAAACACCATCATACTAGGTGACTTCAACTACCCTAATATAGACTGGGAACACTACTCAAGCCCGAACACTCTAACCCAAAGATTCCTGGAGTTCATAAACTCAAATGCCATGGAACAACTAGTCACCATCCCCACAAGAGGAGAAAACATACTTGATCTCATCATCACGAACATGGGATCAAAATGTTCAACACCGAAGTATACCCCTCACTGGTGAGATCAGATCATAAACTAATCTCGCTGGAGGTCCTCATCCGCCCCCACCTGAAACAAAAAGACCACAGTGAAAAACTTCTCAAAAGCCGATTTCACACTTCTAAAAACTAGTGTGGTCTCCTTTAAGGCCCCTGAGCCAGTGGTAAACATTACTCAAACCGCTGAATCACTTACAAATGCCTTCTACCAGCACCTACAGGACTGCATGGATCAGGCAATCCCAAACAAAACTAAGACTCTCTGTACCAAAGACAAGCGCCCAGTCTGGTGGACCCCAGCCATAAACAAGCTCTACAACAAAAGGAGGAAGCTACTACAAGATAGAGTAAAATCCTTGAAAGGTAAGACACCTTTGATCATTATAAGTAAAAAACTAAGAGCTCTCATAAATCATCCAAGGCAAATTTTGAGAGAAAAATCGCCAAGGACTCTAAAGAGAATCATAAGGCCTTCTTTAGCTATGTTAGAAACCTAGGAGGAAACTCCCAGATATGCTCAGAATTAGTTCAAAATGATGTGAAAATTACTGAACCTACACACATTGCCAACATACTGGCTGACAGGTTCAGTGCAAACTTCTCCCCCCCAAAAGGAGAGATATCTATTCCAGAGGATTGTAGCCCCCAAACATCTCCAACGCCCAGGTGAGAACTGCCCTCACTAAGGCAAAAAACAGCATCCATGGGACCGGATGGTGTCCCCGGCTGTGTGCTTCACGAACTCAACGAGGAATTAAACCCACAGTTAGGACAGCTGTTTAATCTTAGCCTCACCTCAGGATACGTCCTCAAGGAGTGGCGCGGCGACTGTGGTCCCACTTCATAAGGGCGGTGCCTCCACAGACCCTGGAAATTACCGCCCCATTAGCTTGACAAGCCTTATCTGCAAAGCCATGGAGAGGATCATAATGGAACTCATAAATAAAGAAATAGGGAACTTGCAGACTTTGGATCCAACCCAGTTTGGCTTTGTCAAAGGCAGATCCTGCCTCTTAAACTTGGTTGACTTTTTCGAGACTGTCACCAAGGCCATTGATGAGGGAAAGGCAGTCCATACAGCCTACCTCGACCTGGCAAAGGCCTTGACACAATACCCCACTCAGGTATCATCGAAATACTCATCAGCTTGAATGTAAACCCATACATCACAAGATGGGTTGCAAACTGGCTAAGTGACAGAACCCACAGGGTCAGAGTTGCTGGAGCCATGTCAGACTCAAAGCCTGTCACAAGTGGTGTCTCACAGGGCTCAGTCCTGGGTCCACTCTTGTTCGGCATCTACTTTTCTGAAGTACAAGCAAACACAGGAGGGTTATGGCTGAGAAAGTTTGCAGATGACTGCAAACTGGGCGCCATAGTCGAAAACACATCTGACACAGATATCCTCCAGAAGGGCCTCACAGAAACGGATAACTGGTGCCAGAGCCATGGCCTGAAGTTAAACGCCAAAAATGCATAGTCATACCCTTCGGGAAAAACAAGGTTACCCCTAGCTACCATATAGGTGGCAATCCACTGAGCACAGAAAAAGTCATCAGGGATCTGGGGACCCAGGTTGACAGTAGCCTTTCGTTTGACACTCATGTTGCTAAAGTAGTTAGGAAAACCTTCTATATCGCCCACCTGATCATGAAGGGATTCACATCTAGATCAAGGGAGGTCATCGTCCCCTGTACTCATCACTCATTAGACCTATGATTGAGTACAATGCCCGTTCGGAATGTATCTGACCAGACACCTGCTGCAGCTTGAAAGGCCCCAAAAGTTCCTCACCAAAAGGATAAAGGGTCTCAAAAATATGTCTTATGCTGCCCGACTGAAAGAACTCCAGCTCTATTCAGTCTCATACCGCTTGCTCAGAGGTGACCTGTGCCTGACATATAAGGCCATGTCAAACCCAGATTTGATGAATATGCTTCACCTCAAAAATCTAGATCCCTCAGAACCACAAGGGCGGAGACTTAAACCTTGACACGGTTATAAATAGAACGTGCTGGAGGGACAGATTCATCACCCAGAGACTCCCTATGCTGTGGAACAAAATCCCGGTACATGTGAGGCAGAGCACCTCTCTGGCCTTGTTCAAGAGGAATCTTGACCAATGGATGGGAGATTGCAGATATACCCCAGGGATTACTTCAGTGTCACTGCTTGACAGAGGCACAGCAAAATGATAGGCATAGTTTTTATTCAAACTAAAGGGGTGGCGAAAGCCACATAACTATGGGCTAGGCTTATAAATGCCCTTGGGCAGATAGCCTAGTATGAACCTATGAACCTATTAAACAGCTGTCCTAGCTGTGGGTTTAATTCCTCATTGAGTTCGTGGAGCACACAGCCGGGGACACCATCAGGTCCCATGGATGCTGTGTTTTTTGCTTTGGAGAGAGCAGTTCTCACTTGGGCGTTAGAGATGTTTGGGGGGCTGCAATCGTTTGGTATAGATATCTCTCCTTTTGGGGGGGGGAAGTTTGCACTGAACCTGTCAGCCAGTATGTTGGCAATGTCTGTAGGATCAGTAATCTTCACATCATTTTGAACTAGTTCTGAGCATATCTGGGAGTTTCCACCCAGGTTTCTAACATAGCTAAAGAAGGCCTTATGATTGTCTTTTGAGTCTTTAGCTATTTTTCTCTCAAAATTTGCTTTGGATGATTTTATGAGAGCTCTTAGTTTTTTACTTATAGTGATCAAAGGTGTCTTACCTTTAAGGAT
Source organism: Protopterus annectens (assembly GCF_019279795.1). NCBI lineage: Eukaryota > Metazoa > Chordata > Ceratodontiformes > Protopteridae > Protopterus > Protopterus annectens. The sequence goes on along the minus strand of NC_056737.1, from coordinate 1,320,248,518 downwards.
TTTGCTCTATCTTGTAGTAGCTTCCTCCTTTTGTTGTAGAGTTTGTTTATGGCTGGGGTCCACCAGACTGGACGCTTGCCTTTGGTACAAAGAGTCTTTGTTTTGCTTGGGATTGCCTTATCCATGCAGTCCTGCAGGTGCTGGTAGAAGGCATTTGTAAGTGATTCAGCGGCTTGAATACTGTTTTCCCGCTCGGGGCCTTAAAGGAGACCACACTAGTCTTTAGAAGTGTGAAGTCAGCTTTCGAGAAGTTCTTTACTGTGGTCTTTTATTTCAGGTGGGGTGGGATGAGGACCTCCAGCGAGATTAGTTTGTGATCTGATCTCACCAGTGAGGGGTATACTTCGGTGTTGAACATTGTGCTCCCATGTTCGTGATGATGAGATCAAGTATGTTTTCTCCTCTTGTGGGATGGTGACTAGTTGTTCCATGGCATTTGAGTTTATGAATTCCAGGAACTTTTGGGCTAGTGTTTGGGCTCAGTAGTGTTCCCAGTCTATATTAGGGTAATTGAAGTCACCTAGTATGATGGTGTTTGGAGATACATTTATCCCCTCCAGTGTTTTCAGGAAAGCCATGTGAGGTTCCTGAGTTTGTGAGGGTGGCCTGTAACATGCTACAATTTGCAGAGCAGTCTTGCCTATGGTTAATTGCACCTGGATGGTCTCCGATGCATCGTGGCGTTACCAGTCTTGAGGTGTGGGTGTCCTTGATGAATATGGATACCCCCCCTCCTTTCTTGGTATTGTCCGGATTTTGGGGCCGGAACGCATGATATGAGGTAAAACCTGATAGTGCTGGGGTGCTCTCAGGAGCCTTGAACCAGGTTTCTGTCACAGCACAGACATCAGGGTATCAGAAAATCTGATTAGTTATTTGCTTCACTTTATCCTAGATCCTTGGGGCTTGCTGTATCCAAGCAAACTATTTCTTCTTGGATTTCTAAGGCTATCCGCTTTTGTTACACTTTTCAGGGCAAGAACCTTCCTTTTTTCAATTAAAGCTCATTCTACTAGAGCTGTGGTGTCTTCTGCTGGTTTTTCAAAGGGTTAGATGCTAAGTCTATTTTTGAAGCAGCTGCAAGCACTACAAGTTGGATGTTATCTCTAAAGCTAGGGCTGGTTTTGTTAATTTAGTTCATGTTTTTTTAGGGCACTCTTCTGCCCTTTCCTCCTCCCAAGTTTCCTCTTGAGCTTTGACACTCTCCCATACCATTAGGAATACTGCAGCAGTGAATGTAAGGACATAGTACAGTTGTGTAAAATTTTACCATAACAGTAGAGGTCCTTGCATTCACTGCTGCAGTATTCACTCCCTCCCACCATCACCCTAGTTCTTTACCTTCCTGGATGTACACGTTACCTCTTGGGTTCCTTGGACTGGTGTTCCCTCCTGGGGCAATCAGTTCCGTTTTTGGCAAGCCTGATCATCAACTTTTTGCCCTATATTACGTAGGTAGCGTATGGTGAAGTTCATCATACCCTTTAAATTCAAAAGTCTTTGGAAGACTGGCCAGACATTGGGCTTCCACAGCAGGGAACATTAAGAAAACTGCAGTACTGAAGGCAAGGAGATCTACTATTATGGTAAGATTTTACACAGCTGTACTTTCTATGCTAACTATAGTTAAGTGCTCTGAACTCAAGAAATGAGGTGTTCATGCTAAATGTGACCGAATTAGAATGCTAGTCCCTGTTTTACAGGGGATACTCACATTAGACAGAAATATTAATGGATCACTTCAGTTGCTACAACTACCTTATGAAAAGCAAGAGAAAATGATAACCACAGATCTAGTACATACTGCGGGTCTATACTGGATGATCGAACTTTCAAAAGTTCAGCTGTCATATGGTCGACACCATATGAACAAATTTTTGAAAGTTCGAATGTTTTAACAGAGTTATCTGTACAGCGTGGAATGGGAAGATTTCTCTTTTATGCACTGTATACTGCGGTAGTGGTGCCGCGGTAGCATTGTCGCCTCCCAGTAAGACATTGTCCTGTTCAATTCCCAGTTAGAGCGTCTTCTATGTGGAGATGTGTGAATGGGCGTGCCTTCGTTGAAGGTTGTGCATCAGGGCTGGCAACTCGGCATGTAAAAATCCACTGCCAATCATTAGCAGACCGGAGTTCCGCTGTGGCGACCCCTAACCGGGAAAAGCCGAAAGACACAACAACAAGTGCGATCTCGGAGTTGGTATATTTAAAGAGCAGGGGGGTTTTGTAGGCACAGCCCCACACGTGGGGGGGCAGGGGGGATTGCTCCCTTCTTAAAACATTCAGGTAGGTTATTTGTGTAGTTTATTTTTTTATTAGATTTTCAAACTTTTAAAAGTTCGATCATATGGTGTTGAGCATATGACACTCAAACTTTTGAAAGTTCAGTTATCTAATATAGACCCCATACTGCTTTCTCAGCTGTTCTATAGTTGTCTATGACAGGTGTCATATTAACAGAGACCATGAATGACCCAAAGGTGCAAGGATACTGTCATCAGTACATTTTTAACTATTTGATGTCTGCTGCAGCTTTTGGGCATAATCACATTTTCTGTATCATTGAAAGAAGTTATTGTAAGACCACCAAACAAAACTTTGGCAAGGAACTTCAGTTTTGCTGTTGTCTTCATGCATTACATCAAACACTGTAGAAGGTTACCTTGGCCAGGTTTGCCATCTTGGAGCTACACAGTAACAGTCCTTGATACAAAGCTGTTTTTTCTGACAACAAAATCAGAGTGCAGCAGGTTTTGCAATGAGACCATTGCATTTGACTAATTCATACACTTCTGTCTCTACTGGGTCACAGGGCCATTCGTGGTCTCTGTTAATAGAGGAAATTGAAGAGCAACTTCTATGCAATAATAGAAAGCTGCTTGCTACAGAGGCTAACACACACACACACTCTGAGTGCTTCAGCAGTGATGTAAAAGCAGTATCAGAATTTATTTATCAATGCCGATACTGTACTTCTACATCATCAGCACCTGACAATTTTACCCCCCCCCACAGCTTGAGAGCTTGCACCCCTCGATACCTCCCCCTTTGCCCTTCCCATTTATTGGTCAGACCTTTTCCAACATCATTATTCCCACACAGATAACTTCGGTGACTCTGAATAAGCATCTACTGTATCTGCAGATATTTTGTTACTCTGTCATGACGCTGTAATTGGGACACTGTGTTTGCACATCCTAAGTCAATACTGGCATTGATTTCAATGACTTCAGTTTTGAGAAGAGCTTTCTTTTTTTCCTTTTCCTCTTTGCCTGCAACTTTGAATTGAGGGTGAGCCAATCTGGGGATCTGCACATGGTGCCAGATGAGCTACTTATAGTTCTACAAATGGTAATACAACACTTGCAAGAAGCAGCTTGCCTGATCAAACTGTCAGTTGAAAGAGTCCACATTTCATATCAAAGTAATCTATGAAATCTGTGAAACAGACTGGTATTCAGCATTTCAGGTTTATAAGGTAGCCACCCAGCTACAGGTGAAGTGGATGGAACATTTGTAATGTTTCAAAACTGCTAAATGAAAGGTGACCCAATGGTAAGCACCTGCAATAAGATACTTTTCTGTTTACTGGTTGTAATATCAAACCCACAACCAACACCACTCTAGCAGTGGTGTTCTTAAACCCAAATAAAAACGTGCTTCAAATGAGACTTGGTGAAACTAGATATGTGGAGGTATCTGAGAAAAATAAAATGATACAGGCATTTAAGGAATTCTACTGTTCTGAAATATTAATAAATCTGGAAATTATGTCTTTTAACATTTAATGGCACTGAATAGCTACACATACGTGGTATAAACAGTTTTGATCATTATGACCGGAATTTTCACATGATGCCATGCAATGTTTGAAAACTGCTCAATTTATGATATCTTATATGGCAATCTATTTTTTTTTAAATACTATGAACCTAATGTCAGTAACTTATATGACATACATAAGACATCAGAGGCAGTTTACATACCATTATTTATTTATATTTATTTATTTATCATTTGTTGACCGGGAAAGTCCGACTAGGTTCCACAGAGCCTGTTTTCAGCAGAGGCCTGGGGAGAAATGCTCCAGATGCATGTCTTTGGAATGTGGGAGGAAACCGGAGTACCCGGAGGAAACCCACGCGAACACAGGGAGAACATGCAAACTCCACACAGAAGGCACCCCAGCCAAGAATCGAACTGGAGAACCTCTTGCTGTGAGGCAACAATGTTAACCGCTGCACCACTGTGTTATCCAAGTGTATGTAAATGTTTTAGTGTATGAAATATTTATTACAATATAGATGCTTTGTATGCATTGAAAATTAGACATTAATTGTGCAGGTTACATAAATCACTGCCATTTTGGTTGGTACAATGTGTTTTTTCATATGATGCAAGTAAATATATACTGGATATTTATTAGTTGTGAATTTAAATAAAATGTGGAAATTAAAGTGCTGAATGGATTGCTTCGCTAAGGAGACAAGTCTTAGACTAACAAATGCTTTTGAGTAAAACTGTCGGTAGTTAAAACAATGCCAAACAGTTTTAAGAGGTATAAAATAGACCTTTTACTATGGAGAAAATTAAAAACAAAATTTCAGACAGAAACAAATACAAGTAAACACTGATGACTGTCAGCATATTTTGAATCTGCACCATGAACACATGGGGAAAAAGTACCTAAAAGGCAGGGGGGGGGGTCTTACCTACCCAAAGTAGGTGTGCTCCAATCTTGTTAATGAGTGGAGCAACTAGAGAAAAACAAAAATAACTTGTGAAAAGTTATCTGGGAGTACCAACTGACAGACAGAGGACATTTTTGTAGGAAGTCTCTACTGAAAAGACCAAAACCATTAATGGGATACTACTATCTTAGTTGGAAGGAAAATAAACATGTTTAAATTGAACAAGGCTGTAGGAGATATAACTCCTGTCATGATGGCCTAGGAGCTTGACTCCTCTGAATTTTTTTTTTAATTTTTTAAAGTACTGGTGACAGAAACTTTTCAAAAGAAAAAAAAAAACAGGTTTCTGTCAACAGATACAATTTTCAAAGAAAGCCAGGTTTCAAATTGTTTTTCTGTTCAACTTTCATATTGGCACTTCACTTTGATTTAATGCTGATTACATTTATTGCTACCAGTTTTACTGCACTAAAATATTTTTGTTTTTGCAGTTTCAGTTTTGTCCACTGTATTTTTTTTACTTTAGCACATGAGCTTCAAGTCAGATTTATGTTTTTAAATATTTCTTCTTTACGTCTCAAATATGTTGGTTTTGATTTATTAGCTCTTGAATAAAAAGAAATGTATCTTCTGTGAAGACACAAATTCCAGGAAAGATATAAACATGTTTACAAAAGTAAAGTTAAAAACAGTATCCTGAAAATGTGCAAGTTATGTGAACACATTCATTTTGCTTCATGCAATTGCATAACTTTGGCAGACTAATATTTTGACTCATGGTTTAAACACAGTCAGTTTAATCAACACAGGTCACTGCACCCAATGGCAGGTAAACATGACAACTTAAACTGCTAAGTTCAAGAAAAGGTATTTCATCATAGTGTCTATTTCATAACCATGTTTCCTGTCAACAGCTTCCTTCTGTATTAATCTAATTAAAACTATATACAAATATGAACTGGACAGATTGTTAGTTTATAGCGTTAAAAATTTAAAAGGTAAAGTGATTATGCTCCCCAACAGTATACAATTAGAGCTAACTATATAAAAAGAGTAACAGCATTAACCAACAAATAATCTGCTTCATACATGCAACAGGATAGACAGCTTTCTTTGCAAAAGAAACTTAAACCCAGAAAGAGATCCAATTCTCACAGCATGCTTATGTACAGAAATGAAAGTAACCATGTCGCTGGATATCTCCCGAGATTCTCTACCTGCCTACAACATTTTGGGCTGAACTTCAAGTTGCTGTTCAAGATTCATTGAGGTTTATTCCCAGCTGAATTAACCGGGGTAGTCTTGTTGTGAACCTAGATGCCACAACAGACCAGATGTCAGCACTTTTAACAATCTCTACTCCAATCCCCCCCCAAAAAATGACATCATACAAACAGTAGTTTAGACCTATAGTCCAATCTCCAATGGTTTATGATACCCAGAAGATGAAAAAGAACAAGAACACAACACTCAACAACGAATGAGCTAAAGTATTCCTTCACAGCGTTTAACCTGGCATACTTGCACTGTTTTGGCCAAACCCTGTATTTCTGCTCTACCTGATGTACTCCCTATTTACTTGAAATCTCCCAGTGGTCAAATGGCTTTTGAGTCCATCAGGACGGAGTCCTTGGAGGTACTGCAACATTTTAGGAGCATGATGTGTAATTTAAAACACTTTCCTCTATATACATTGTCACACTGTAATGTTTACCTTCCTCACTACACAGATTGCATTTGTACACATATCCAGTACATCGACCACCAGAGTACAAGGCACTGACACTGTGACCACTACCATAGTTTTAGAACATTTAGTGTTCCCTGCTGCAGTCTGTATTACCAGTGCTAATCAACTGCAAGAACTGTAATTTGCCTACTCTAAATTCTCATTTTATTTAAATTTTATGACAAATATCATCTATTTTATTATATAACATGTTTTGATGGTAATATGCAGGAAGAGTATTTATTGCTGATCTGAAAACTTAATTAACTGGACATCTGAGAAGGTACTTGGGCAGATTGCATGGTTTGGCAGTTGGTTTCTCGTTAGGGCAGAAAAACTCCGGAGTACAGAGTTGATTCAGAACATGCAGTGTTCTCTAGGTATGTAGTTTATCTGACTTCTTATGAATTAACAGAAAACAATGAACTGGTCTGGTTTTGTAATAACCTATTCTCTAAAGTATCATGTATGTTTTTATGAAATGGACTGACAGGTAACAGCAAGCACCTAATTAGGAGCAAGAAAGCAGTCTGGGCAAGACAAACAGGACAGGATCTGTAACTTCCTAGTAGCTGAATGTCTACAAACTATTTAGAAACATTACCAAAAACTACAGAAACATCTTTAATTGGCAAAATCATGATTTCAATAAAAAAGTGGGGGGAGTGAAAGTTAAATATATAAACTCTTAAGCATGAACATAAGCAATCATTTTAAAATCAGTTATGGTGGGAATGTCAGACATTTTAATAGGGTAGCACTATCTTGCACAGCTATGGTTTTCTGGGAGAATACGCTGGACAAGATATGCTAGCCTATCCAAATCTGTCTCTCTCAGTTTAGAAAATTGTTCATCCCTGAACAGAGCAAGCAAACAAACATCCTAGGGACTTCTTTTCCTACAAGGGTCCTCAAAGTTCTCTTGCACTGAAGGAAGGATACACAGAGCAGTTGGGATCTGGATAGGTGAAAAGGATCTGGATAGGTGAAAATAATGGAAAAAAGGAACTCCTTTGCCAGTACTGCTCTAGAATTCTGACAATGTGATGGAACAAACTGATACCTCTACAAAGGCACATAATGTGGAACTCAGGATGGATGATGAGACAAGAGATCAGCCAAGACTGATTTCTACTGACTCAATATCAGAGTAGCGTAATTAAAAGAGAGCATTAACCATTGCTTACATCTGAGAAAATTCTTTCAGGAATGACAAATGTTAAGCTTTTTTTAGTAAACCAGGGATTCTAGCAGATAAAAGCATACACATATTATACTGTATTTAATATAGTATTGTTAAGTACAGACTCTTAAGAATTCTATTTAGTATTTCATCAGCATTCACTGCCTTAGCTTCATAGGTTCACACTAGGCTATCTGCCCTAGGGCATTTGTAAGCCTAGCCAGAGTGCGTTTGGCTTTCGCCACCCATTTTAAATGTTTTACTATGCCCTTTTTCGAGGTTAGTTTACTGTGCCTCTGTTTAGCAGTGACACAGAAGTGATACCCAGGGTAAACCTACGATCTCCCATCCACTCATCAAGATTTCTTTTGAAGAGAGTCAGTGAGGGACTCTGCCTAACTTGGACTGAGATTCTATTCCAGAGTCAAGGGAGCCTCTGGGTTATGAATCTGTCCCTCCAGCATGTCCTATTTATTTCAGTGCTGAGGTTCAAGTCCCTCGAGCGCGTAGCTCGATGGGATTTGGATTTTCTGAGGTGCAGCATGTCCATTAATTCCGGGTTGGACATGGCTTTATACATCAGGCACAGATCGCCTGTAAGCAGGCAGTATGCAACAGAGTAGAGTTGGAGTTTCTTTAACCGGGCAGCATATGGCATCTGTTTGAGCCCTTTGATCCTCTTGGTGAGGTACTTTTGGGGTCTTTCCAGTTGCTGCAGGTGTCAGGTAAGGTACATCCCAAAACGGGCACTGTATTCAATTATGGGCCTGATGAGGGATGAGTAAAGAGGCACAATGACCTCCCTTGATCTAGATGTGAATCCCTTCATGATTAGGTGGACTATATAGAAGGTTTTTCTAACCACTTTGGCCACTTGGTTGTCAAATGAGAGATTGCTATCAACTTGGGTCCCCAGGTCCCTAATTACTTCCTCCGTACTTAATGGATTACCACCTATGTGGTCATTTGTGGGCACTTTGTTTTTGGCAAAGGGGATGACTATACACTTTTTGGCATTTAGCTTTAGGCCATGGCTCTGGCACCAGTTATCTGTTTCTATGAGACCCTTTTGGAGGATGCTTGTGTCAGCTGGAGAGTCTATTATGGCGCCCAGTTTGCAGTCATCAGCGAACTTGGTCAGCCACAGTCCTCCCGTGTTGGCCTGTACCTCTGAGAAATATATGTCGAACAAGAGAGGTCCCAGGACTGAGCCTTGTGGGACGCCACTTGTAACTGGTTTGGAGTCTGACATGACTCCAGCAATTCTAATCATGTGGGTTCTGTCCTTGAGCCAGTTTGCAACCCATCTAGTGACATAGGGGTTTATATTTAAGCTGTATAGCTTATCTATGATGCCCGAGTGGGGTATTGTATCGAAGGCTTTTGCGAGGTCGAGGTAGGCTGTGTGGACCACCTTCCCCTCGTCAATGGCCTTGGTGACTGTTTGAAAGAAATCAACCAGGTTTAAGAGGAAGGCTCTGCCCTTAAAGGGTAGGATCCAGTGTCTGTAGGTCCCCAATATCTTTATGAGTTCCATGATGATCCTCTCCATAGCTTTGCAGACCAAGCTAGTCAGGCTTATGGGGTGATAGTTTCCAGGATCCGTTGAGGCACCACCTTTGTGGAGAGGGACCACTGTTGCTGTACACCATTCTTTGGGTACATATCCTATAGTAAGGCTGAGATTGAACAGTAGCTTTAAGTTGGGGTTCAGCTCTTCTTGGAGTTCATGTAGGACGTAGCCCGGGACACAGTCTGGTCCCATTGATGCTGTGTTTTTTGCTTTGGAGAGGGTGGCTCTCACCTGAGCATCTGAGATGTCAGGGGGGCAGCACTCTGCTGGGATAGATAATTGCTCTTTTGGGGGGGAGAAGTTTGCGCTGAACCTGTCAGCCAGGATGTTGGCAATGTCTGTGGGTTCAGTGTATTTTTTGTCATTTTGGACTAACTCTGAGCATATCTGGGAGTTTCCACCCAGGTTCCTAACATAACTAAAGAAAGCCTTGTGATTATCTTTAGTGTCTTGTGCAATTTTTCTCTCGAAGCTGGCCTTAGATGATTTTATGAGTGCCCGTAGCTTTTTGCTAATACTGATCAGAGATGCCTTCCCTTTTAGGGATTTTGCTCTATCATGCAGTGGCTTCCTCCTTCTATTGTATAGCTTGTTTATGGCTGGGGTCCACCAGACAGGACGCCTGCCTTTGGGGGATTGGGTCTTTGGTTTTATTTGGGATTGCATGATCCATGCATTCCTGAAGGTGTTCATAGAATGCGTTTATAAAGGATTCTGCAGTCTGGGCCGTATTTTCCACAGGCCCGGGGGCTTTGAAGGATTCCACCTCGGTTTTGAGGAGTGTGAAGTTTGCTTTAGAGAAGTTTTTCACTGTGGTTTTCTGGGCAGGGGGTGGGGTTGGGATGTGGATATCCAGTGAGATTAATTTATGGTCTGATCTTACCAGTGAGGGATACACTTCTAGTCTGGAGTATAGAGTCCCCATGTTGGTGATGATCAGGTCCAGTATGTTTTCCCCTCTTGTGGGAGTGGTGACAAGTTGTTCCATAGCATCTGAGTTTATAAATTCTAGGAACATTTGGGCTAGGGTGTTGGAGCTAGAGTAATGCTCCCAGTCTATGTTTGGGTAGTTGAAGTCGCCCAATATAATGGTGTTTGAGGAGACCTTTGTATTTTCCAGTGTTCTCAGGAAGATCGAGTGGGGTTCCTGGGTTTGGGAGGGTGGTCTGTAGCAGGCTATAAACTGGAAGGCAGTTTTACCCACTGTTAGTTGCACATGGATAGTTTCCGATGTTTCGTGCTGTGCCACTAACCTGGAGGTGTGGGTATCTTTGACAAATATTGATATTCCCCCTCCTTTTGTGGTTTGGTCCTAGTTTTGGGGCCGAAAGTATGGTATGAGGTATAACCTGATAGTGCTGGGGTGCTCTCGGGAGCCTTGAACCAGGTTTCTGTTACTGCACAGATATCGATGTTCTTCATGCTGAGGAGAGTTTTGAGTGCATGCATCTTGAGATTTAGACTTCTGGCATTAAGTGGCATTACCCTTAGTTTCTTTTCTCTTGTGATACCTAGGGAGGTGGGTTTGTCTTTTGAGCTATGCCTAAAAAAGGCACTATGGCGGTGGCAAGAGCCTTAGCCAATATCCGAAAGCTCAGGGGTGACAGGTGTAAACCATCCCTAGCGAAGCAACGTGGCTTGTCGAGCATGTCATCCCAGGCTGACAGGCATTGTATCCCCTTTGAATGACACCAATACTTAAGCCAATTGTTGAAATTGATCATCTTGTCTTCATATTGTGGCATCATTCTTGGTGAGGGTAAGATGCTACTCAAGGTCAGGGTCATACCGGCCTGAGCTACATGCTCAGAGAGCTCCTCTATGTCTCTCTTCATGTAGTCCAGGGAGGTACGTCTCAGGTCATTCACACCAGCATGGACAATGACAGAGTCATATTTGTACTTACCTTGGAGTGACCTGAGTGCTTGTGTTATGTGGCGGATCCTAGCGCCTGACAGGCAGCTCATCATGACCTTCTCCTTGTTCAGCCTGGTGAGCGGGACGTCAGTGTGCCTGATGATAGAATCACCTATTACAAGTGTATCAGGTGTGTTGTTTAGCCTTAAGGGCTGTGATTGTTAGGCACACTGGCTTTGTGAACTATGTGTTGCACGTGTTTTGTTTTGGGGTAGCGGTTGCTTGAATGTCTGCTTTGGAGGTCTCTGCTGCTTAGGCAGATTTTTATTTAGAGCCTCCGAGTAGGTTTTTGTGTGTTTATGTGTTTGGTTTGCTGTTGTGGTAGGTCTATGTGAGACTGGAATTGTAGTGTGTGTGGTTACCTTCTCCTCCTGACTGGTTACGCCAGTACTGAGTTGAGAGAGCTTAGCCTCCAGTCTGGCTATATGGTTGCATCTCTCACATATGTTGGAACTTGTTGGAAGGAGGAGAGGGTTGTCTGTGTACATGAGGCAGTTGTAACATTGCCTCAAGATTCCCAGATTCACCAGCTGGACTGGAGAGGAAATTGACAACTGACCTTTGGACATGCTAGAATAGTATAGGGAACTCCTTTATAATTGAAAAAGGGCCAATGGGGAACAAGGTACTCAAGGGGAGTTTGTGAGGATGTAGTGCTTTCAATTTTTTAGTGCTGATTTATATAATTAGTGCCAGGCTTTAGATTAGGAATAGGGTGTTTATTTTGAGAGCTACAGCAGTTCCAAGGGAAAAAGTGAAGAGCAGACTTTGTGGAGCCGAGAATGGTTTAAACCCAATTAAGCGGCGCTGCCCGATGCTGCGCTATGCGCAAAATTGCGCAAAGCCACACTAAAGCGGGTTTTATACAGGGGGACTTGAAAGAGCTAGAAATTGGCCCAAAACGGCCAATAGACTACCAGATTCTTGTGCTGGGAACACTCCTCCAGGGATAGATAGGCTGCTCTAAGCTCCCCACTCCCACTGGTGAACAAAGAAGCCTCCTTTTATCCAAGAAAGGAAATGGGCAACACAGGAACTTTCCAAAAGTCCAGAATACAGCAAATCCTGTATTTGGACTACTCTAGGTCAGGAAAGGTGGGAAACAAGGATCATTTTTTTTGTTTTTTTTCTTTTTTTTGTAAGGAAACAGCATAAAAATGCAATAAATATGTAACATAGGCTAGTGCACTTGAGTGTGTAACCTCAACAGGTAAATGCAACAAACAGGACAATCTTTAAAAGTGCAGGTGGAAAAACAGCTTTAAACAGTTCAAAACAGGTAAATGAGCAGAAATACTTGCTTTTCAGCTAGATCGGACAGTTGCACAGGTAGTAGCAGGAAAAAAAAAAAACCTTTTCACAGGATACCACCATCAGCATCTCTGTTAGTAGAAAACTCCATTGCACAGGTAACTGAAGGGTTGGAAGTTGTTGCAAACACAACTAATGATCTACTGGTTTAGAGTCAGACATGAAAAACTGAAGAGTAGAATATGATTGCAAAATTAAGATAGCTTAGGTTTAACTTAAGGGCAAATGTAAAATAAATGTGCACATTTTAGATACATATTCTAACACAAAGTCTGAAACCTGATGTAGAAAATGTGCAAATATTGTGCACAATACTACAGGTCAAAACAACATTACAGAGGATTCTAGTAACACTGCAGTATCTTGGAAAGCTTGTGTCTAACATGTCAGAGACAATTATATCTCTAAAAAATTATTAGACCAAGATGTTGGCTAAGAATGGAGCATTGAACAGGAAAACAGCTTAAAATGTTCAAAGCACTAGTTACAAGTGCATCAAAAATTAAAACACTATGATATGAATAAGCCAAATGACTACAATTAGATACTAGCAGGAATGGTATAGGAGCTATATTCCTACAAGAGAAGATCAGTTACCGGTGGGTCAAGAGCATATTCAGATGCACCAAACAGACATGCTCAGATACAAAGGGGGCTGTTAGCAACAGCATACAGATGTCAAAAATTCTATGAATGTGTTCTTGTAAATAGGTCCAGGTATAAACTAATGATAAACTCTACCAAATCATATACAGAAAGCCTTTGTACAAGGCACCTTCAAGATTATGAAGGGATGTTACTTAATGTGTATGCTATGAAAATAAATATAGATTTGGCAAGGAGACAGACGCAGAAGATATTTTGTGTAGAGCAGATTTACTAAGAAGCATGAAAACAAACAAAAAATGCCAGAAGAACAAAAAATTGTCTCTGCACAATTGCAGTATCATTGATAGAAGGTAAAAATTCCTGAGAAGTACTGAAAATGCAAATTACTGAAATATGTTTCACTGTAAGACTGGCCTGATCATCAGTCATTGGTATGGAATATATTCACTCACTTTTCTATCAAGAAGAAATACATTTTCTACATGGTTTAATACTTCAGGCTGCCAACATAATAGCTTTAAATCACAAGAAGAAAGAAATGATTGCTGGAAAGAATAGTAAGAGAAGATTACCAGATTTACAGATAAGTGACAAAGTAAGAATACACAAGCCATGGGAAGGACTATAGGAAGTTGATAAAGCAGCTGAACCAAGATTCTGCATCATACTTAGGGAAGGCAAAAAGCTATAAAGGTGAAATCACAGGCAGTTGTACAAAACAAATGTGTTAGGTTCTGGAAGAACAAGCAGTTGTCAAACCAGTGGTGTTCAAGAGCAGTTGTTAAACCAGTGGTATTCAAGAGTTGCAGAAAAACAGTCATGGCTTCAGCTAAATTTGTAATGCAGCCAGAACTGTCCGATGAACTCTCCCATAAGAGAAATCAGATATCTATTGTGAAAAGTCCCATTAATTTCTCCAGATATGGAAGACCACTGAACAAACAAAACACAAGGACTCAAAAATTCAAGAGTTAATATTGAAATTAAGGGCACAAAAGTTACATTTTTATTTCAACTTTTCCTTAAATATGTTCAGAGTATTATTTTGAAGTAATCCACAACATGCTTAAACTACTGCTAAGGTTGCATTTATAATGATCAGTTTAGGGTAATGCATGCTTATTTTTAAAGGGTGAATTTTGTTGTGGCATGTGTATGTACATATCCGTGTGTGTGTGTGTGTGTGTGTGTGCCCGCATCCACAAGCACGCAAGCATATTATATATATATATATATATATATATATATATATATATATATATATATATAATATATGTGTGTGTGTGTATATATATATATATATATATATATATATATGTGTGTGTGTGTGTGTATATATATATATATATACACACACACAAACATTCATATAGACATATTACACACACATACATGCACAGCTTTAATTTTAATGAGCTAGCTATTGTGATATCCATGTCATACTACAATGGGCTATACTCTTCCACAGAATAAATACACACTTGAGTATTGCATACAAATCCATCTGGTAAGTGCTTTCATTCCCTTCATGGAACTTCTTCAGACCAAGTTGTATAATGAACAAACTTATTTAAATACTTAACAATAACATGTGACCCAAAGCACTTAATGCCTTAACCCTTTCCTTCTAAGAACAGCTTTACCCTGGTTTAAATGACTGGGAACACTTTAAACACATACATTCAGCCTAATTTGCCAGCAATATTCTTTCCAGTCCAGTTCATCTTCTGCATCAAACCTATGGTCAAAACCATTAACTTCATCAATTATTACAAATTTGAAGCATGCCTTATTTTTTTTCTAACAAATGTTTTTGCTTAACATGTTTTGTCAAGGCATTGCTTACATCAATCTTTTTTTATTATTTCGCCTTTTTACGTCTATTTTCATTTGTTTGTTTGGAAGCTTTGTGAGGTATTAACACACTTGGGTATGTCTAGACAATACTAAAAGTTGCTGAATTTTGTCAGTAACAAATATATATCAAGCTACACTCATGAAGATAATTTCTTGGTATGTGAAAATTCTATACACTGCTTCAAAAAGCATTTTTGAAAATGTTGGTTATAAAATATATCAACTCAAATATAGATATAATATTACTATTCCTTCAGGTGAGACAAACACTCCCAGACCTTTTCCTGCTCTGATGCCAACAATTCCACTGTTGTTACCCTCAAATGTAGTATACTGCATATCTACATATGCATATCATCCCTATGATGGGAATCTAGACTTATGGGCAGAAAACTTTGTCAATTTCCTTAGACTCCTCACAATATACAGGGCCTGATACTTGTCATTTCTGATCATTATTATACGCTGTTAAACACAAATAAGTAAATATAAACTATTTCTTAAATTTCTGTATACTGTTTTGATTCAATATTTCTTGCAGTGTTGAGTCAAAAACACTGCTATCAGTTTAACACTCCTTGCACTTTTTTTCTCATCTTCAGATAGCAAATGTAAAAACTGTAGAGTTGGATATGCAGACCTATTAATAAAAGCAAACAGATGTCTAAAGAAAACTGCCATGATCTCCATAAATGGCATCACCATAGTTAGTTCATTCCTTCCAAAACACTTCAGCTTTTACAAATCGGGTGGCAAAATCAAGTGGATACAAATTACTGATAGCATTTCCTTATCCATCCAAAAATATAGCTACAATACCTGTGAATCAGCCCATTGTGTCAGTCCTTTGATAAATACATTAAAAAGTTTGCTCTCAAAAAGAATGATGCTGATAAATCTGATGGCTGATGATCCCTGTTTTGATAGGTGATTTGAAAAGCCTTGCAGCATAGCTTTGATCACATCTTCTGGTGACAGCTTCCCTACACCTAAACAAAGATGAAAAAGGATATCAATGTGGAATTTTGTGATTATACCTAAATAGCAAGTGAATATTTAATGGCAAATAGCTTTGTGTTTTATATTCAACCGTGTGTTAAATATTATTCTACAATATTACCAAATTTGTCTGCAGATATTACAGAACTACAGTATACTTTTTATAATACCTTATATAAATTTTTGAAAATAAGACATGTCATTTTAAAGAATAATCTACTGCTGCATCAATATAATTCACTTTAATAATTGTAAGAGGCCTGTTTGGCCAGTAAATGACATAAATGGACACCTAAGACATACAATACAGAAGTAAAAAGAAAAAAAGGAAACAAGGTGAGATCAATAAAATGTAATTGAAAACAAGGCAAATTGTAGAATACAATAGTAATAGAAAAATGATGAGGGAATCACAAAGTCTGTGAAATATTAGAAAGACAGGTTGTCTTTTTACCAAATTTGGCATAGCAGTGCTCCTGTCATTAAGTAATTCAGCAGCAGAGCATATAAGGTTAAAGCTATCCAGTACTAAGCGAACATGATGTAGTCCCAAAAAATAAGACGCTCTCAGTCTGTGTTGTGAATGCAAGATAGTATACTAATGACTTTACTACACCAAGATTTATGGTAAACAGTTTATTACTTCACCACCCTAGAGACACAACCAAGCTGAAACAAGCAAGCAAGTAAATGCACATTTGTGTGTCATTTTGTCAAACTGAAGTGGAAAGTTGAGCTTAAAGTAATTCATCCTTGTCTATACTGCCAGCGGTGCCCCATGTTTATACCTGTATCTGTTATATCCCTCTCTTTTTCTGTATCTTAGGACCTCAACAACCTTACCATGTAGTTGGAAATTACTTCTGCATCAGGACTATCCCTCTTCACAGTACAAGGAATATAGCTAACTATCTGTGCACCAAGCTACATGGAAGAATGAGGAAAAAATAATAGCTGCATCCACATTTGGAGTAAAGCAAGCTAGACTTGTACTAGAAATTCTTTACTTTCTGCACAGCACTGATTCCAGACTAAGTACTTCCTCAAGTGCAAATTTAATTGTGAGTAATTCTATGACATACAGCTTCCATGCATGTAGTTTTTGCAGCTCTGAGGACGACAGTTGAGTGAGGGACCTCTACTTGAACTAACTGAAGATTGTTTTATACTTGGTTTATCACACGTCAAGATTACAGGCAACCCTGCAGATCACTATGTTGCGTCCATCATTTAACAATATTATGTTTTCTTTCCAGGAACAATGCATGCCACCTAACCCCCTTCATAATGTGGGTGATCTGCTGCCACACCTGTAATCTCTAAATATACTACCTCCAAGCTGTGCCAGCTTAGAACAAAGTAAATAATTTAATGTTTCTTTCCTCTGAGTTGCTGTAGCCTCAGAAATAGTACATTTAGAGACTGAATGCATGGGGCAGAAATCACACATTCTGAATTATGGACTACTTTAATTTAAAATGGTGAGATGGAGCAGAAGTAAGGTCTTCTTTGGTACTTTAAAAATCCAAGTGAGGCATTCACATTAACTGTAAATATTTGAAAGAGTGAGCACACCACAGTAGTAGTAAACATATGGGCTTAACACTTATGTGTCTCCACAGGAACTACAGCTCACAGTCTTATCCCTCTGCACTAACTGCCAGAAAACAGTTTTTAAGTAGACCATGGAGAAGTTGGGTGGAAATGTATACAAAAAAGCGACTGCCCATCCAAATGTACTCTCTCACTTCAAACAATACCACCACAAAACCTGTGGAGTAGTTAATTAATCCAGCAGTAATTTCCAGAAAATTATAGGATGTCATAACAGACCCTTAAGGATAGCTGTTGTATATCTAGTCCTGCTCTGATATTCTGCATCCATTTTTGTAATGTTTAATAAAATACAGACTCTGACATGTCACAGACTTGCAAATATCCTTGCCAGGAATCTTCTTTAAGAAGATCTGAGAGGCAGCAATTGTCATCAAATTATGCTTTTAGATACTTCTAAAACTCTGCCACATTTTTAGCAGTTGCACAAATTACCTGAATATATCATAGCATAGCTTGTTTAGAAACAGGAAGTCCTTGCCTGTCAACAGAATGTTTTCAGTTTAGCATTTAATTTGTCACGTCCAAGTAATATCTTGGATGCTTCAAAACACTGGGGGGTAAAGCAATATCCTCTGTCCTCATTTGTCTTATTTTAGAAAGAATATTGATAACTGATCAGACTGATTTGGATATAATTTCTTAAGCATGAAGGGTGGATTTATTTTAACATTCTCTGCTGATAAAATCCTGTTTAAGATTTGCCACACATCATGGCCTGCAGCTCTCATATTGTTATGGCAGATGTAACTGACAACAGAGGCAGAGTCTTCCAAGAGCTACACCTGTGTAGGGAGGTAGTGATTCAAATGGTGAGAGGCAATATAAGCATTTCTGCTATAAAACAACTCCCACACTTGGGAATGTTTACATATTGGAGGCTTAAGGTTGAACATTTCTTTCCAAAATAACTTTATGGCTGTATCTGCTGCTAGACAGGGAACCTTGTATAGGTTTACAATAAAGCTACTACATGAAACTTGATAAAGAAGGTTAAGCCTGAAGCAAACAGTGAGTTCATATATCGCAGGGTGTCAGGTGCAGTACAGATGTGTACATTACACTTCTATCCCAAGATCACAACAAAATAGCTTTTCCATTTACTTTTGAGAATTGCCTAGTTGCACCCTTCTTAGTTCCTTTCTGAATTCAGATAACTTTGTAAGATAGAAGTCTGTTAAAAATTGATGTGAGTTCATCCAGGCATGTATTTTTCAAGTTGTCGGCTTTGGATGTAGTACTCAGCCCTTTTGTTGACAGAAGGAATTGTAACTGTGGCTACCACGAGGGAGACTGATGCAGAACAATGATGGTCATGGACATATTTACCAATTCAGGGTTACTGGACTCAAAAAGAAATGGATTCTGTTTGATTTTCATTAGTGCCTTTTGCACCACAGATTCTGAAAGACAGTCAGCGCCATCAATAGGAAAGTAAATTTATTTTTCAAGCCTGTTCTTGGTGGGACTTGCTACACAGCTGCTTTTGTTCTGTGCATTTTTCTGTGAAAGGAAGGGATCTACTACAGGGTAACTCCCTGAGTGTAATACTCATCTCCTGTTGGTTCAGTTTTCATTCTTGTTCAATGAAAAGCTTCCAATGACACTCTTGCATTCCAAACAGTTATACTTGGTGTCTAGCTTGTTTGTCTTTCGGCTTTTCCCAGTAAGGGGTCGCCACAGTGGAACTTCGGTCCACTAATGATTGGCAGTAGATCTTTTTACGAAACGCCGAGGTGTCAGCTCGACGCCCAACATTCAACGAAGGCACCCCCATTTACGCACGCATGTCTTTCAAACGCTACCCAACCATGGGGAGGGCATGCAGACTCTACGCAGAAGGCACTCCCAGGCCAAGCCGAGAATCGAACAGGAGAACCTCTTGCTGTGAGGTAACAACGCTACCGCCGTACCACCGCGGCCTCCATACTTAGTGTTTAGCTTAAAGTGGTTTAAAAGGAGACAACTTCCACAGGTGAGAGTAACGTGTGCACCCTTTTTAATTACGTACTCAATTACTATGTCTGAACTAGTCCCGAAGAATTGACTGGATGATGGGGAAGACATGACCAGCTGGGAGAAGGTCTAGCTCTGGAGCCTGAACCATTAACACACTCATTGTGAATCAGTGTGAGATTAATGTACACTACAATATATGTGCTTATATGCACAACACAAATTTATTAGAAGGATGGAAAGTTATGAAGTTTTGCAGTATGCTTTCAGCCATCCACTGTTTATTGTGGAAACCTAAAGTATTACAAGGAAAGGTGTTGCATAATATATTCTGTTTGCAAGAGTAACACATGGGGTGCAACATATATTGTCAGTTTAGTGCAGTCATTCCAACCAGCACATTTTGGAAGGTGGGAGGAAAACAAATTTCTTAAAGAAAACCTGCAACAACACTTGGAGAACATGCTAACCTTCATACAGTGATTTGAAGTCAGAACTGAACCTAGAACCTTTGAGACATAAGCAGATCTTAACAGTAAGTCACCGTGCTTGAAATACTGCTGCACATTTACAACAATGCCCCTAAGGAACATGAAAAACTGATTAATATTAAATTATTATTAGAAACAGATACTACTTTCTCCTGTGAAATGTTAGGGGAACCATTAACCTTAGTGTCCAGACCTTGCACATTTATAATTACCAACATGAATGACTGGTGTTCCACACCTGAAGTCAACTCCTCATTGGTCAGATACGACCATAAGCTAATCACCCTAGATATCCACATCCTGCCCCCACTCCTAATTAAGGAAATCATGGTAAAAAATTTCTCCAAAGCCAACTTCATGCTTCTTAAGACAGAAGTGGCAAACTTCATGACACCCTTGCAGATGAACAATACAGTTACGACTGCTGAATCCTACACAGATGCACTCTATAAGCACTTACACAAGTGCATGGATCGTGCTATCCCAAACTGAACCAAGACGCTATCCTCCAAAAAAAAAAAAAAAAAAAAGGAAGCCAATGTGGTAGTCCCCTGCCATTAAAATCTACAACAGAAGGAAGAAACTTTTGCAAAAGAGAGTAAAATCCTATGAGTGGAGGAGTTCCCTGGTCAGCCTCAGTAAGAAGCTGAGATCCCTTATAAGATCCTCCAAAGCTAGCTACAAAAACAAAATCACCAATGATTCTAGGGACAAACCACAAAGCATTCTATAGCTATGTGAAGAATCTGAATGGCAACACCCAGAGCTGCTCTGAGTTGCAGCACAACGGCATGAAAATTACAGAACCAACTGATACTGCCAACGTCCTGGCAGATAGGTTTAGTGCTAACTTTAACCTCCTCTCACCCACTAAAGGACCCATATCTATACAGGAAGAATGCAGAGTCCCTGTAATCACAATTACGCAGGTAAAAGCTGCACTTTCTAAAGCCAAAAACACAGCATCCATGGGACCAGACAACATCCCAGGCTGCATTTTACATGAACTTCCGAACGAACTGGCTCCCCACCTAAACACCATGTTCAATCATAGTCGCACATCAGGCTTTGTGCCCACTGAATGGTGCACAGCAACAGTTATTCCATTCCACAAAGAGGCAGTCACCACTGACCCCGGGAACTATCACCCTGTTAGCCTGACGAGCCTGGTCTGTAAGGCCATGGAACATATCATGGAACTAAGACATTGGTAACCCCCAAACTCTGGACCCCACCCAGTTTGGGTTTGTGAAAGGCAGATCATGCCTCCTGAACCTGATCGACTTTTTTGAGGCCGTCACCGAAGCTGTAGACGAGGGTAAGTTGGGTCACACAGCCTATCTTGACCTTGCCAAGGCTTTCGACACCATCCCCCATTCTGGAATTACAGCTAAACTCACTAAACTAGGTATAAATCCCTACGTCACAAGATGGGTTGCCAGTTGGCTCACTGACAAACCCACACTGTAAAAGTTGCAGACTCCAATTCTGACTTCAAACCAATGACAAGTGGAGTACCACAGGGTTCAGAGTCCTGGGACCTCTCCTGTTTGGAATCTACTTCTCTGAAGTACAGGCTAACACAGAAGGCCTTTGGCTAATGAAGTTCGCAGATAACTGCAAACTAGGAGCCATAGCCGAGTCCCCAAATAATGTGGACATCCTACAGAAGAGCCTCACTGAGACAGATGCCTGGTGTCAGAGCCATGACCTCAAGCTCAATGCCAAAAAGTGCACTGTCATTCCCTTTGGCAAAAACTCTGTACCCATGAACTACCACATAGGCAGCAGTCTACTTAACACCGAATGTATGATAAGAGACCTGGAGACCCAGGTAGACAGTAGTCTCTCCTTTGATAATCACATCACCACAGTAGTCAGGAAATCCTTCTACATGGCACACCTCATCACAAAAAGGTGTGCATCTAGGAAAAAAGAGGTCATTACTCCCCTCTATTTGACACTCAGACCTATTATAGAGTACAACACCCCTTTTGGAATGTACCTCACAAGACATCTACATCTGCAGCAGCTGGAAAGGCCACAGAAGTACCTCACAAAGAGGATTACTGGCCTCAAACAGATGCCCGTCACTGGCTGTCTCAAAAAACTCCAGCTTTATTCTGTAGCATATCGCCTACTCTGAGGTGATCTCTGCTTAACATATAAAGCTATGTCAAACCCAGAGCTGTTGGACATGCTACAACTTAAATCCCAATCCCTCCAAACTACACGCTCTAGGGACGTAAACCTTGTCACCACAATAAACAGGACATGCTGGAGGGATATAGATTCCTGTTCCAGATACTTCCCATACTCTGGAACAAGCTACCCATCTATGTCAAGCAAAGCTCCTCATTAGCACTCCTCAAGAAAAATCTTAATAAGTGGATGGGAAATTGGAAATACACCCCGGGGATCACTTCGGTGGCCCTGCTTGACATGGGCACAGGAAAATAATTTTCTTGGGTGGCATAAGCCAGGGAACCTTGTTGGCTAGGCTTACTTAGGCCCTTGGGCCAATAACCTAGTACCTACCTATGATCAAGAACTGATCTCTCGCCCTACCACCCTTCGAAATACTCAACAGCCTCCCAAACTTCAAAACTCTACTCCAATCTCACCTCCTTTTAAAGTGGGAATATTTCTCTACCCCTACCACAAACTCTTTAACACCATCTCCCATGCACTATATACCTCAACCTTCTACCGCTGTGCTCTCTTATCCTTTGCCTCTACTTCCTCTCCTACCCTATACCTCATAAGCTTCCCCTAACCCACTCCCTTTTCTCCACTATATACCGCCTTTTACCTCTCCCACCTCACCTTCTTCTCTCCTCTCCTCATATTTCTAACTTCCAAAAAAAAAAAAAAATGTTTTTTTTTATCTGTACATAAATGTTTTAATTGCATGTTTTTTTTTTCATCTGAAATGCCTGTACTTTTAATATGTTTGGACTACATGAATCTCACTTTTGTAAATCATTACCTAGGATTTGAAATGTTATGTCTATTTTTTTTTTTTTAACCAATTGTATATTATCGCTGTATTTTTCACTGTTCTACTACCTTATTTACTTTTGTATAACTATTGTAAAATTGTCTATATCTTGTGGAGATTTTCTCCCCGGGCCTCCACTGAAAACGTACACTTTCAGGCCCAGTGGACTATCCCACAGTCATCAAACTGTAATAAATAAACTGGGAAGCTGCAGAAACTCTCTAAGCAGGCAATGTAATGCTTTACAAAGACAGCAAAGTTGAAGATGATGATATAGAAACTAAAAAGTGGCACACAAGAATACTCAATGTGGCCTGCAAAGTTTTATTTATTCTATGATTACCTTCTTTAGCCTAATGATTCTTATAGTTAGAATAGTGGATAGAATAGTGGATAATCGTAGAATGAATAAATGCATGTCACCAATTAGGGGAAGTACATATTGCCAGCACAGTGGTGCAGCAGTTAGTGTTGTCGCCTCATAGCAAGGGGTTCCCTGGTTTGATTTTCAGCTGGGATGCCTTGTGTGTAGAGTCTGTATGTCCTCCCTGTGTGCATGCAGGTTTTTTCTGGGTGCTCCATTTTCCTCCCACATTCCAAAGACATGCAGTAGATTGACTGGACACTCTAAACTGGCCATAGGGCTCAGTATGTGTGCCAGTGTGTGGTGTGAAAGAACTATTGTAGCAGAACTAGCCTGCCCTATATATAATACATCAAGTTTCACTAACCTATAGCCCTATCAGCTAGAAAAAGTGGAGTAATCTTATAATAAAATTGCTAAATTTGCAAGTAACCAAATTAACCAAGCATCACTGTGTGGTTAATTTCTCCCTTAACATGCTTGAGCTGTCTGCTAACCCAGTCTCTTAGTAAAGATTGCCCACATCATGACCTATACTCCAGGCAAATGCCCTGCTACCAGCCAGTCATTAAACTCCATGTTCCAGAATTTTTTTTAACACCTTTATTGAATTATCACTTAAGACATAGGCAAACACACATTTATATAAAAGAAACAAGCCATATTAAATTCCCAGTTGCAAACGTTATAAATCACATATATTATTTTGCATACTTTACTTCACATATATATTACTTTCATAATTTACTTCACATATATATTACTTTACTTTTTTTTTTTTTTTTTACAAGATGGCAGTGCACTGTGAGGCTGCTCCAGCTCGAGGAAGGCATGTGCATTTTTTTTTTTTTTTTTTTTTACAAGATGGCAGCGCCCTGTGAGGCTGCTCCAGCTCAAGGAAAGCATGTGCAATATCTGTGTAAATATCCATGTAATACAGTCACAGAAACTACAGAAATAATTAAAACAGGAAGGGGAAATGGACCCATGGTTAGTCTATGGCAGAAATACCCTGCTAGACCTTTGGTTTATGGGCTTGGTGTGGACCTGGTTTACAAAGTTGCTTTCTCTAGGGCCTATGAGACCTAACAAACTCAGAGAGAGAGAGAGAGAGAGGAATCTTGTCTAATTTAGAGTCAGGGTGCTGTGTACAAACAAATTCAATGTACACTGCACCAGAAAGGAAGAGATAACGGAAGAGATGTGAAAGATCTAGGAAAAAAGGAACTAGAGCTGGTATCAATATCGGGCTGAAAGGATACCCTTACAGACCTGCACTCTCATCTATCATGCTAGCAAATGTATGATCCCTGGAAAACAAAATGGACTACCTAAGATTGCACCTAAGCATCTACAGAGGTGTGAGACTTGTTTGGCTAAATCTCAATATCAGTGACAGTACTGTTCATGTGGATGGGCTATTATTCAGAGCAGACAGAATCCAGGTCCTTAGTGGCAAATACAGGGGAGGTGGAGTTTGCATCTACATAAACAACAACTGGTACTCAAACTGCAAGAAAGTTTCAACCCACTTCTCTGAGAATATATAGTTCATGACAGTAAAATGTAGACCTTTTTACATGCCAAGAGAATTCTCAGCTATCATCATCTCAGCTGTATACATTCCTTCAAGTGCAATCACTAATGAAGCACTGGGCACACTATACCAGTCAAGTCAGCAAATGTGGCTATATCATAGCTGGCGACTTTAAGCTAATCTGAAAACAATTCTACTGCACTATTACCAGCACACAGACTTTGCCACCAGAGGTGCCAACATACTAGATAAGGTGTACACCAATGTCAAACAGGCATTCAGGGCAAAGCCCCGCCCACACCTCAGTAATTCGGATCACCTATCCATTATGCTGAATCCTGCCTACAGAGCACTACTAATCAGAGAGAAACCATCCAAGAAGCAGATAATAGTTTGGCCAGAAGGAGCAACTGCTGCACTTCAGGATTGATTTGAATGCACAGACTGGAACACATTCAAAGACGCTGCCACTGCAGATCAGCACACCATCCTGGAAGAGTACACTGAGTCGGTAGTAGGATTCATATCAAAGTGTGGGATGATATGATCATACCTCTCAAAATTTTAGCGCAAGAAATCTGGACAAAGCCTGACATAATGGGGGGGACAAAGGCCAAAAAATAGGGACATGTTTTAAATATTTCTCTCAAACTTAGAAAGTTGCTAGAATAACAGGATTTGTGTCGGCATGCATTTTCTGAAGGATATGAAGTCTGAAACTCAAATGCATGTTATTTTTAGTGACTTTAATCCTTGTATAATCCCACTGATTTGTCAAAAAAAAATATTTTTTATGAGGAACAGACCAAAAATACGAGGCAAAAATCTGGACATTCTGCAAAAATCTGTACAGTTAAGAGGTATGGATGTGGTAGTCACCAAGAGCATCATCACATGAGCCAAGCAGAAACCCTGGCTCACAAGTGATGTGTATGAGCTCCTGAGGGCATGGGATACAGCCTTCAAGTCGGGGTATAAGGAAGCCCTCAGGTCAGCCAGAGGAAACCTCAACAAGGGAATAAAAACAGCAAAAAGGGCATATGGTCAGAAGATCCAGAGTCACTTCAACAACCTCAGAGACTCGAGGCAAATGTGCCAAGGGATACAATCCATCACAGATTACACGCTCACATCAGCACAGTGCGATGAGAATAATATTGACTTCCTCAACAAACTAGCCTTCAACAGGTTTGGGGAAAGAAATAACACAACTGCAATGAAACCCTTACCCATCAAGGAGATGAAGTACTATGTCTCAACCACACTGATGTTAGAAGAACTCCATGCAGGGTTAACCTAAGGAAGGCACTGGGCTGGACATCATCATGGGATGGGTGCTTAGAGAATTTGCTGACCAACTGACACGTTCTTACAGATATCTACAACAGTCAGACTATAGTACCCAAATGCTTTTAAACTACAACTATAATACCTATCCCAAAGAAGTCCACACCATCGGACCTAAATGACTATCGCCCCATAGCTATCACCTTGAATGAAGTGCTTTGAGAGGCTGGTCAAGGATCATATAACATCCAGTCTCCCTGTTTCCTTAGATCCATACCAGACTGCATATCAATCAAATCACTCCACAGGAGATGCTATCTCAATAATGCTTCAAGTATCCATGGCCCACCTGGAAAACAAGAATTGTTATGTGTGACTGTTGTTTATAGACTTCAGTTCTGCCTGCAACACAGTGATCCCAAACACCTGATAAAGAACCTAGACCAACTGGGAATAAACGCACCCTTATGCAATTGGATACTGGACTTCCTCACAGACAAACCTCAGACAGTATGTGCCTTGGAAATAGCACCTTTAAGAGCATCACTGTGAATACGGGGGTTCCTCAAGGCTGTGTACTGAGCCCTTTGTTGTTCACCTTGTTGACTCAAGACTGCACAGCCAAGTTCAACTCGAGCCACATCATTAAGTTTGCAGAAGAAACAACTGTTGTAGGTCTCATCATGAAGAATGACGAATCAGCCTACAGGAAGGAAGTTAGTCAACTCATCATCTAGTGTGACAACAATCTTTCACTAAACATGAACAAAACCAAAGAAATCAGTCGACTTTAGAAGAAGGCATAAAACACACTCTCCACTAACAATCTACAATGAAATAGTACAGAGAGTGGAAAGCACAAAATTCTTGGGGGTACATATCACAGATAACATAACATGCAGCATTAATACTATTGCCACTGTAAAGAAAGCACAGCAGTGCCTTAAATTCCTGAGAAAGGCAAACCTTTCCTTTCCAATCCTTACTACCTTTTATAGAGGTACCACAGAGAGTATACTAACCAACAGTCAGACAACCTGGTACAGTAACTGTTCCACCTTGGATAAAAAGGCCCTTCAGAAAGTGGCTAAGGTTGCAGAGAAAATCATTGGAACCATACTCCCTGCCATCCAAGAAATATACCTGTCGCAATGTCTCAGTAGGGCCAACAAGAGTTTTGGAGACATTACTCACTCTGCCCATGTACTACTCACTATTTATCTTCCAGTAAACACTACTGCAGTATGAGATACAAAACAGCCAGATACAAGAGCTTTTTTCCACAGGCCATCAGACTACTAAACCTATACTAAACTCAAGTGAACTCTGAAATGGCTATTGGAATTTCCAACAGTTATCACATACTTTTGTGCAATATCTTTGGTGCAATAATCCCACTGGGTTTCTCTTAATTCATATTTTTATGCAGTCTGAAGTGTGCATTAATGATTACTGTGAATATTTCCCCTTTCTCTAAATTTTTGTGTATAGTTAGTTAAGAGTCCAAGACAATTAATGTGTGTCATGTCAGTAGTAGCTGTTGCAATACAAATTGTGCGTGTGTGAAAATGCCTGCACTTCAGCAGAAGTAAGGAAACTTCATTCAGTGATGCACATGTTGCATAATCTGAATGACAATAAAGTTCACTTTGACTTTAGTCTTTTGTATATTTATCATCAATACAGCATTACATAAATTGATCAAGTTCTGCCTTCCCATAAACCTCACTCCTCCTCCAAAACATTATTCCTCCTCCTCTTTCTTGCCAACACCCACCGGTGTTCCCCAGGGGTCCATCCTCGGACCCATG
Organism: Protopterus annectens; assembly: GCF_019279795.1. Classification (NCBI taxonomy): domain Eukaryota; kingdom Metazoa; phylum Chordata; order Ceratodontiformes; family Protopteridae; genus Protopterus; species Protopterus annectens. Next base: position 1,320,220,588 of record NC_056737.1, on the reverse strand, counting down.
CTTTTCAACATTTTCATTAACAACCTTCACTCAATCATCCCTGATACAACAGTTATCCAATATGCAGACAACTCCACATTAGTCTGTGCCGCCTCCAACCTTCCTGAACTATTGACTAAAACTCAAACAGCTTTTTCCACTACCGAAAACTGGATGCACCAAAACCATCTCTCACTCAACTCTAACAAATCTAAAATTCTTCGGTTTCCTCCCTCCAGAAACTTCTCCTTCGACAAGAATGCTTTCACAGTCCTTAACCAAAGCAACTCTGCCATAGAAGTGGTCCCTTCCGCAAAACTCCTCGGCATTACCATAGATGAACACCTTAAATTTGATATCCACATCCAACAAAACATCAAGAAAACCCATCAAAAGCTAGGCATGCTCTGTAGAAATAACCGCTTTCTCTCCAACTCCACAAGGCAAACTATTGCTAATCCCTACCTCCTACCCTCTCTATTATATGGAGCCCCTCTACTAACTAACATATCTTCTTCCAACACCTCTAAACTCGAAACTTGCTATAATAAAATCTCCAAATTCGCAACTAAATCCAAAACCTCTCACCACTGCCTAACCATACAATCTCTGAACTGGCTGGAACTCCCAAACCTCCTAGACTATTTCCAACTAACCACTGCCCACAAATTAATATTCTATCCAGATAAATGCCCAGCCTTAACAAACATCCTTCCCCCTTACATCCCAACCAGATCTTTGAGATCTGAACACCAAAATGTAATCTCTGTCCACAAACCCAAACGCCCTGCAGGCCAACACCTTCTCTCTTTCACTGTTGGCAAAAAATGGAACTCTCTCCCTCCTTCACTCAGGACTACACCTAACTCTGAATCCTTCAAAACCCTACTTTTCTCTTACCTATCCACTAAATGTAAATGCTCCTGCTTTCACCCTACATAACTATCTTAAGAATTTCCCCTTTGAGCTCTTCATTCTCCTGCTTTTCTCTGCACTATTACCTCTTTCTATTATCCTAATTAAACCCAAGCTAACATATTCAGACTAAGCATCCTCTCTCTCTTGACTCCAAGTATTGTATATATTGTAAATATCAAGTAAGTCATATTTACTTATTGTCCAGTCAATCTAAACCTACTGTCCTGAATGTAAATACCTAAAAATTGTGCTACCTATGTCAAAATTGTATTCCAATGCCAATTTATCCCCTGTACCTGGTTGCATATATGTATTTTCCACTGCATTATGTAACCTTTGTATCCATTTATGTATGTACTTACTATTGCATTATGTAACCTTGTAACCATATTGCTTATTGGAGCTTTTCTCCCCAGGCCTCCACTGAAAATGGGCACACCACTGGCCCAGTGGACTTCCTCGGTAATCAAACTGAAATAAATAAATAAAATATATTGCTCCCACAATTGCCATTTTTCCTATGTAATTTGTTCCTACCCTTTTTTAAAGATCCCACTTCCTGTTCTTTCATCTTTGTTACTATATCAACTACTTCAAATACGGGTCTATATCATATGAGCGAATTGCACAGATTGCGAACGCTCATAATATCGAACATACCAGACCTCAAACTTCTTATTGTGGGGGGCTGCACCCCCCCCTCCTCCACGCTGAATATATATTCCAACTCTGAGATCGCACTACAGTGAGGAAAGGACAAATATCCCATTCTTCACTGTACCACAATCTCAGAAAAAGCACTTTGAGGTCTGGTACGTTTGATATTATGAGCGTTCGATAAATGATGATAAACTGCAGAGGTCCCAGCGCAGGACCCCAGGTGACTCCACTGGTGACTGGTCTGTTTATGGAGGTAATTTCCCCTATTTTCATTATCTGCATCCTATCTGTGAGACAGTTGGCAATCCAGTGGGTGACATAGGGTTTATTTGCAGTTTATTTAGCTTTTCTACTATACCGGAGTAGGAAATAGTATCAAAATCTATGTCCAGGTCGAGGCATGCCATGTGTACAATTTTGCCTTCATCCATTGCTTTGGTGACGTTTTCATAAACAATATGCCAAGCTGAGTAAGCATGACCTGCCCTTGATGAATCCAAACTGAGACTGGTCCAGTGTTTGAAGGTTCCCTATGTGCTTTTGGTTACTTGCATGATAAGTCTTTCCATGACTTTGCATATGAGGCTGCTCAGACGTATGGGTCTGTGGAAGGTCCTCACCCTTATGCAGGGGAGTAACTGTAGCAGTTCTCCATTTGCTTGTTACCAAATTTGTCTTGAGGCGGAGATTGAATAGTGTTGTTAGGGGTGTGGCTAAATCATGCTTCAGGCATGCAGAGATATTGTCATGACCTACTGATGCATGATTTTTAGCTGTTGATAGCACTTCTAAGACTTGTTCTTGTGTGATACTTTGAGTTGAGCATGTCTTGAGGGACAGATGGAGGGGGAGAGATGGGTAAAGTTAGGGCTAAATTAATCAGCCAGTAGGGTCATTATATCTTCAGTCTCATTGTAGGTAACATCTTTCACAATCAGCTCAGTGCATTGTGTAGTGCTTTTGAGATTACAAACATAAAAAATGACACAGATTCTGATGAATTATGATTCAACTTGTATACAGATGAAGGAGCTTAATGACAATAAAACATATTTCTTCTTGGATTATCCTGGTGCATCTCATCTTGTCAGCATGATTGTTCTATCTTTTCATTCCTGATTAATACACAGAGATGTGGAACAAACATTTGCTGCTTTGTTAACTAAGAAATGCCTTATGACTGTCATTGGCTTGGGTAGCTATTTTAGCTTCTAACTTGGTTTTGGTGGATTTTTATTAAACTCCTGACTTGTTTGTTTATTTCAGTGACAAAGGCTCTAACGTTCTGTGAATTACTCTTCTTACTTTTGGTCAAAATTATTTTTCTTTTGTTATAAAGCTTGTTGATATTATTGTTCCACCATGTGGGTTTGTTTCTGGGGTTTGCCCTACACTTGTTCCTACAGGGTACAGCTGCATGCAAGCAGCTGTTTACATGCTGGTATAGTGGTGGTGGTGTATGATTCCACACACTCAGTTTAATGAAGGAAAGGATTGGAAGTTGGCTAAATAAAGTGTTTACCACACAGACACAAGATATAAGGCTTGATTCTCACCTTTGGTGACGGTCTGATTAGTGGCTAGGCATGTAGTAGCCTGCAGACTGACTGCTTAGTGTTTACCCATTTGATGACTAAAAGACTATCAAAATTTCTGCCTAGACTTAAAGAAAAAGCCCAGTGTAGGTTTGTGGAGGGGAGGCAAATGTTAAATATCAATCGGATTTTAAAACTGCAGGATAAAGTGGAAAAAGGCAGAACACTCAGTTGGATGCCAAGGAAGCATTTGTTAAGGTAACTTGGACCTAAGATGGCAGTTCTTGATGGGCTTTACAGGCAAGGTAGGTCAATTAAGAGAATATATTCAGGACCTTATTTGGCATTAAAAGCATGTGGAATGCAGAATGTTTGAACAAACTGAATTACATAGAGGTACTTGACAGATATGTCCATTTCTCACTTACTGTTTGCTATGTATCTTGAGCCACTCACAGCAAAGATTAGAAGTTTGCAGATTAAATGGATATGACTGGTATGAAAGTCAACAAAAAATAGCATTGTTTCCAGATGGTATCACCATCTGCTTGTTTAATCCAGTCAGCTGTGTTGCACTTCTTTGATATCTTGAAGTGCTTTCACATTTTTCAGGTTACAAAATAAATAAAAATAAGATCAAAGCCATTGCAATGACCTACAGACCCACAAGTGAGTTACTATAACATGATCCCATTTTGTGGGGCATAAACAAAATGAAACAGCTGGTATATGGATTTTGGAAGCAACAAAAGAAATGTGGGAAGACATAGCCAAAAAATAGTCAAAATAATTAGAGGCAGTAAGTTACTCAAATTAGATCTAGATAATAACGTGCATGTGAAGGCGTTTCTTGTTCTGCTATTATTGCATATGGGTCAGCCATGCTTTTACATGCCTGATGATAGCATATGGCACACAACAGATAAAGAACTCTGAAGTTTTATTTAGGATGGAAAGAAAACGAGAGGGCAAACTGACGTTACCCCTAGAATAAAGGAGTCTGGTTTGCCCAATTTTAAAGGGTTAGTCAGTGTCTGCACAACAGAGACCTTACTCTAAGCTAGGGAATATATTCCTAAATGGAAAAGTATGGAGACCATCAGTGATGAGTTTAACAGTGATAAAGAAAGGATGAGTTTCTGCATTCAGTTAATTACTTAGAATAGAGATAGCTATGTAAATCAAGATGTCCGAGAAACAACTTGGGACAAAACAAGGAAGCATGTGGAGAAAATAAATAGTTCCAATAATTTAAACATTCCCCTAAATAATCAAAGGGAGGGGGGCAAAGTAAGGCAGGATGATGCGGAACAAGGCTAAAGAACCTAGATTTTGGGAAGAGCTTCACAAAGGAGAAAAAGGCACAGAGCTGACAAAGGCCAAAGTTCATTTTTGGGCATAATGAGAATGACCACTTGACATACTCGGGCCATATATCTGAATATAGATGAACAGTGATCTGCCTCTGCTTTATGGTGAAAGAAAGTATGAATTTTTTGTACACCAGGAGAGCAGCTAATTAAGTTTGGCTTTGTTATATTAGTAAAATACTGAACAGGACACAGGCTCGGAAAAAAACAAATTAAAAAATTCCATTCCTCAATGAAAAGGCACACAAAAACTTTATTTGCCAATACAAAGCACTTTCATCACATAAAATGACTATCAGATTCTCTTACCCCCCAAAAATCACTTAATATGATTCGCTTACCCCAAAAAATTACTTCATCAGATTCTCATACATAAAAAATGACTTCTTCAGACTCTCTCTTTCTCAGAGAAGAGGTCATTTTTGGTGACAAAAGCATTTACTCTGGGAAGATACATTTTTTGTGAACCTTTTCATTGTACATTGGACATCGTTATTTTCTTAGTTACATTAACAAGGCACTAAAAATGAAGGTGTTGGTCAAGCCATACTCCTAAATAGCAGGGCAGGTCATCATCTGCAGTTATGCTTGGGCATTATAAATGATGTGGCAATTGTGGGTGTAGAAGACAGCTTTTGGTGGGTTCTAAATACAACTTTTTTAGTGTTTAGTACCAGATTTATTTCCTAATGTGAGATGTAAAGAAGGGACAGGTCATTTATTTTTTTATTACAGAGTTTGAGGGGAATAGATCTGCAGATAAACATTCAACTGGCATATAGGCAGTTTAAAAGTTTGCAACAAACAACGATGCCACTGTGGACCTTAATACCACAACAATAAGCAAATAACCAAAATAAAAAATGCAAAACGAGATGGCTAAAAGCAGTAAATATAATTTAATTTACTGCTTTTAGCCACCTCATTTTGCATTTTTTATTTTAGTTTAAAAGTTTGGCAGAAAGCTTGTTACAAATTGAGAAGAGTAGGGATCCTTGGGGTACATGTTTGAAGAGAGTAACACTAGGTGAAAGAGTTGATCCTAATTTTATGCAGAAGGATCTGTTGGAGGTGTTCTTTAAACCAGTCAAGGGTTTGTGGCTTATTTTTGAAGTAGTGATTACATTATATAATAGATTACAGGTGTTAAGCTAAAAATGTTCCAATAGATCAGTGAATGCTTAATCTCTTAGGGTGCCATTTGCTACCATTCAGATGAAATATCAATTATTAAAATACACAGTAGCATTACTATATTTATGCTCAATCAAAATCTGTGCTGGTGGCACAAAAGCAAATGGTATTTCTGTCTACAGGAGGCCAGTTGAACATATATGGACTTTAGAATATTTTTGCTGATGATGGTAAAATGGAATGGGTCTGTAGTCAGAGGGATGAGATACTGATGATTTTTAGAAGGGTTTTAAATATGGCATGTTTCCATATGGGTAACAACATGCTGTTACATAAGTATACATTATAGATGCAATGAAGTGGGCATCTGATATGTGCACAGTAATTTACTAAAAATAGGTAGAGGCCATCTGCTGTAATGGAGAATCAGCAGAAATTTGTTCTGAAACTTTTTTTGATATATTTTAAATTTAATATAGGAAAAATAAAGGTGGCATGAATAGAGGGGTTTCTAAGGTCATGTTGGGATTGACTGGGTGGATAACTGGGAAACTTCATTAAGGAAGCTAAAGGTTGAAGGAGACTGAGGAACAATTAAAGTGCTTTTCAATGACTTGGTCATTATGAGACATTCTGCCTTTTATTTTGTTGATTAGCTTCCAAGTTGTTTAGGATAGTTTTTAAAGGAGTATTTTTGTAAATGGAGATTGTTAGCCATATGTATTCAGATAGCTTTTTCTCTCTGTTTAGGTATCTCATTAATAAATTGGTCCTTGTTCTCAGAATTTTTTTTACTCCGACTAAGCACTGATTTTGATTTTAATAAGTGATTTGAATTTCTTGGTTAACCAGGGCTCATGCTTGGATTCTTATAGCCAGAAGGGATGCTTGGAAAGTGTTTACATAGTAGACACATATGGGGATTGTTGTCAGAGTATCAGAAACTTCTGTGGGATTAATGCTGTTAAGGAAAGGGGCCAGTTGGTGGAATAGCCAGTTTTGCTTTTAATGCTGTTACATTCTGGCCAAAGTTTGTCCAGGAGGTGATGATGTTTGGTGGAGATTGTTTTTTTAATTTTATGTTACTGAGACTGGTTAAGGACAAAATTATATGCGAGTGATCCATATGGGAGTAATGACAGGATTTTAAAATCAGACATGTGATTTGGGGAGTAAGTAATACCAAGCTCAAGAATGGAGTGACGGTTTTGAAATGTGGTTTATTGGTGCTATGAATTACTGGTGAAAGATGTTGGTTAGTGAGAAAAATTGATTTCATGACTTAGGGTGTCTGTTTATTATGTTAAACTCTCCTAGTAAGATGACTTTTATATTGTTGGAAAGCAAGAACTAGTTGGTAGGTTGGCTTTTTGAAATTATCAGGGGAGACAGGAGAAGGCACTATGCGGGTAGTGCTTACGGAAATGGGTGGCAATTTTACGATAAGCCTGATATGACAGAGTTTGATGGCATAGGCTGCTTGGGATATCGGGTCTGTTTCTATACAGGTTTTAGAAAGGAAATGTGTACCAATCTCAAGTTCTTTTACAGGACAAGCACTGAGCACATATTTATAGTTAGAGATGTACTGCCCGAGTTTAGGTGTGCCTTGTTTATAGCAGAAGTGTGTAAAACCTAAGTTATGAGGGTGATGAGAATCCAACAAGGTGTTTACTTGTTCTATCTATTGATATGCTGTTTGCATTTAGGAAGGCAATTGTGACTGGCTAGAGGCCTGTTTTTTTTTCTCTCAAGGAGATATCTTGTTGAAATGCAGATGCGCATAGTAAGAAAGTTGGTTGAGAGTTGTGCTCTATAATGCTTTTCAGTAGTAGATGACATGTAGAAGGGCTAAGCATGTGAAAGATTTTGGATATTTATGTTTCAATGTGCATGATATGTCATTTGAGGCTTTGGGGAGATGGCAATTTAATACTAATTGGGGGTTGTTGATAAAAGTTATGGATGAGGCTGCAAAATGCTAACCTGGGAGAAAATGGAGGATGTGAGTATTTTTTTCTATCCATCTTGCGTTGTACCATCCTGATTGTTTAGGGTTAACCACTATGGCAGCATGGCTCCTGCTATGCTCCCTTCTTTGAAATACCACTATTTTGCAGCTTTCCTGAATGTTTAAATCCTGTAAACCACAGTCATTGGTAGTCAAATCATTGCTGATGTTGTCAAGATGCAAGGGGAAGAGTGAACCTTGTGGCCTCCACTGCTGCATGCAGAGCCTTTATTCAGTTGGCTATGACCCTATTCTCTGCATGACAGGGTCATGTTACAGAGCCTACACTTCTTCAATGATATGATTTATTTGAGGATCACTGTTTTGTACCGAAGAGCATTAATAACCCAAGCCACCTGCATACTTACCCTAGATGCCTCTTGTACCCTAGTCTCCAACAGGGTTCACATATGGCATGTCACTGCCATATCACCCTTAAATCCCTACCCAAAGATAAACAAGCAGGCAAAGTCTCATCATGTCTTACTGCCCATCTCAACAGCTCTAACAGATACCTGAGCTGGTAATCAAACTCATGTCAGTTAAGTCACAGGCAAAGTCTCATCATGTCTTACTGCCCATCTCAACAGCTCTAACAGATACCTAAGCTGGTAATCAAACTCATGTCAGTTAAGTCACAGTGAGGACTTTATCTCTCTGTACCGATGGAGCAGGAGCATATGCCTGGAAAGACTAATAAGCAGGTTTATATAACTGAGTAACTTCTAAGTAACTACAGATGGTTTCTGTTAAACAGTAGAGCAATAAAGGGTGCCCCTTTTCATTAACTTCTCCCTACTTTCATAATCAATTAGTGGAATCTGTCTAGCGGTAGAGTGACAATAGTGGGAAGAACTGGAAGTTTGATTGCATGTGCTTGGTGGCCTATAGCAGGCTCTGTATGCATAAAGGAAATAATGCAATATGGTATTAATGGGGTGGGGTAGTGGAATGAAGAAATGTGGAGCGTGGTAATGTACTGGGGGTGGGCCTGGACCCCAGCGAAATCCAAAAATCAGGCAGGAGGGTGAACTACAATATTTCTGATTGCATTAACTACATGCAAAGATCTATCAGCATTTGTCAATCTCACCTCTTAGCACTTTGCACCTGGTACAGCTGCCTCCTTTGTCCTAGTTTAGCAAAGGCTCTGCTTAAATCACTATTATGTTGTTTATAAAAAAGATGCAAAAGATGATTTATAGGGTATACAGGTGCAATACTCCATCTTTTTGGCAGTCTAATACAGATCTGATCTATAAACAGGGTAAATATAAGTCTCATCTATGAGCACAACCAGTAAAAGGCTGCAAAAGCAATCTGCCAGCCCAAGCAAGAACTTGTATCCTTATGAATGACGAGTGTTGCATGAAAAATGCTTTTTACTGTGCTTTTAGTATATGGACTCCCCCGACCTCCTAGCACCAACTCATTTTCAGTGATGCAGATGTAGTGGCAGTAACGGCAGGGGTGCACAGTACTTTATACTACCATTGTCTCCAAGAAGGTAAAAATATACATTAAATTCTTTCTTTTACTTTGTTACCAAATTAGACACCATCTCAGTAGAAAACATTAATGCTTCTGCTTTGTGAGAGAGTAGCAAGGGCAGTCATTCATGGTAGATGTGCCTGGACTAAGTACAATAATAAAAATCACAGTGACCACTGTCTCAGGCGAATCCAGTGCTGCACTCCCTCTTAAGACAGAGGATCACTAAGAATGTTGTCGTCTTTTGGCTTTTCCCGGTTATGGGTCGCCACAGAGGAACTCCGGTCTGCTAATGATTGGCAGTAGATGTTCATGACCGCCACAGAGGATCACTAAGAATATGCTTCTGAATTTAATGCTATAAACTCAGAGGAATTTAAAAGAAAGGGGTGTATAACTCATAGAAAGCACTGATGTGGTGCGATATGGTGCTTTTGCACAAAGACGTGCAGCACCATTTAGGGTTGACTGCAACAATGCTTGATTTATTTGTCGGTCTTTGTTGATCAGCAAGGTTTTCATTAGGAAAAGCCCATTTGTTGTGGAGTTCCAGGTGAAAATCTCCATTACAGTACATTTATATTAACAAATGAAGTTTAGACAGTTGTTAGAAAAAAGCAAGCTATATTTTTCAGACAAAACAATTACAAGGCAGGTATATACATTAAAGTATTTACATCAACAATTATAATCCTATACTGGTCTGGGTATCTCAAATCTTTCAGGAAGAAAATGGATTTATACTACAGAAGGGAAACTGTAAATAAGCTTAGTGGTTCTTGTATTTCAGTACAGAAAGTTTTGTAAAGAGTTCCAGAGATTTAATGAAACAACTTTTAAAATTATATAGAAGGGGAAATTTTGGTATTGTATACATTTTTAAAGGGTAAAAGAAATATAATGAAGTTATAAAATTATGTAGAAGATGAGATATTAGTATTGTACAGCAGGACAGTAGTAACAGCATTTGAGCAAAAGAACAGGGTACAGGATTAGTTCTAACTAGGCTGCCTGTTCCAGACTGGTATACCTGGAAGGTTTATAACTTAGGTTAACAGGTAAATTAATGAGATGGATACAGTGGTGGATGTGGGCAGTTAGAAAAAGAGAAACATGAGAAATGGTGTTTAAGATGGGGTAAACAGGGATGGATTGATTCAAATGTAGGAGGGCAAAAAAGTTGGAGATAAGTAATGAGAAATTTATGTTTTTACTAGAGGTCTCAACCTGGTGATGATCATATGCATGACCAGGACTGGATGAAGTACTGTTTGATCTGGATTTAATGGCAATTATACTTGCCCATTTATTTGCTCTGTCAAGCCTAATTATAGTGAAACCAGGTGGGGTCATTTCACTTATCAGGCAGGTTTATGTAGCTATAACTATGTCGGGAATATGTGACAATACAAGCGCATATGTCTTGGATTTTGTTGAATTTTCTTCTAAGATTAATATTTAGGAGGAGAAGGCTGGAACTGGAGGTTGGGAGAAGAGAGAATTGTACATTTAATACTGTGCTGTTAAGTAGGGGGCCAGGGTTTGGATGAATGTCTCCATTGATTTTTTTTTGGGAGTGGAAATTTTATGAAGGAAACTATTTAGCCAAATGCATTTATGTTTTAGTTTTATTGGATTTTGTATGGTAATATAAGACTTGGATTTAAGATACCCGTAACTGAAAAAGTCTAATCATGTTTGTTGGTACAGGGTCTACTTTATAACAGCGAACAATCAAAAGATAGAACGCTGTTATATCGACCCTTGAAAGTCGAAAAACTAAAAAGAGTTAACAACCAGAACAGCGATTTCTTTCCCAGGGAAAGAAATCGCTGGGCCGGCTTGTCCTTGTTGTGCCGTTTCCTCTACTGTTGTGTGATCTCGAATTTAGTATATTTAAGTAGGAGGGGGTGTGGGGGGCACAGCCCCCCACATTGGGGTTGTGGGGGTGAAGCCCCCCCACTTAAAATAGTGTTTAGTGTGTTTTATTATTATTATATTTTATTTTTTTTTGGGGAACAGCAATTTCTTCCCCTGGGAAGAAATTGCTGTTCTGGTTGTTCGCTCATTTCAGTTTTCGACTTTAAGGGGTCGATATAACAGCGTTTGATCTTTTGATCATTCACTGTTATAATATAGACCCATTGGTACAGTGTGGGTGCTGTGGTGATTGGTAGACTTAGTAACTGTTGAAGTCAGTATAGGTTTGTAGGACCATAAATAACATTTATTTGGAAGGCATGGTAGCTGGTAAAGAGTGCTAATATGCCGAGGAAACACACTGATGGGGTTTGAGTCAAAGTAATTTTCTATGACATGCAAGTTAGAGTTTGCTAAAGATGTAAGTTTGCACTGTGAATTCCGAGACTGTCTGATAAGCGAGTGCAGCTGGTGTGTTTTTCAAACATACTGAAGATCTCATGCATTGTGCAATGCCTGCAATATGTCATCATGTAAGAATAGGAGGGATGGGACATGCATTTACTGAAGGATATAAAGTGTAAATCCTTAAAGACAGGCATTAATGACTGAACTGTAATAATCCATAAATTACCAGGGCAAAAGAAAAGGAGACATCATGAATGATCTGACAACAGAAATAGGTATGGGGTACGTGGTGCGTCTTAGTGTGCTTGTATGTTTTACTGCGTTTGTGTGTGCAAGAGTAACTGAGGGGGGTGCCTCTGTTTCCATGATGTGGTCATCAACACAGTTACCTACTGTGGGGAAGTGTTGATCTGCACTTCATGGTAGGTAAAGAGACATGCAGATTAGCCTATAATGAAGTCTTTTGTCATTGAGGCTAATTTGTTTTCGAACACGAAAATAATGTATCGTGGGAGCAGAGCTTTTTTAGTATGAACCATAAGGCCCGTGCTAGGGCTGTTAAATCCCTGGGACAGTTTCTACTGTGTATTTCTGAACAATTTAGTCAAATACTACTCACTTCTGATGTATGCCTCCAAATATCATGAACAGAATAGAACAGATGCAGTATAAAAAGTTCAGAAACTGTGGTTCCCCACAAGCTGGTATAGAGACACAAAATGAGTGCATATTTTGTGGAGCTCAAACACTGATTGTTCACACATGCTTCTATACAGATGCTTCAAAACTTCAGTACATACTATAAAAGCAAAACAGTGAGCAAGTGCGACTCATTCACCTCAGTATTAACCTGGGGAAATAGTCACTAAACTCAAAGATAACTGCCTTGAGAAGAAAATCAATTAAAGCAATAGAAGAATTGAATGAATATAACTGGTAGGTTTCTGCCCCATCTTACTTGGGTCGGAGCACTATGACCAGTCATCCATGAGTGGGTGCAATAATTCAGAGTGGAGCCTTTGGAGGAGATGCTATCAGAGGATGTCATAAAAAATAATCGGTTTCTCCTAAGAAATTAATACATTTGGAGACAAATACTAGCACTATTATACGGTCAGGTATTCTTGTCTGTGACAAAGAATTTAATCCAAAAAACATTTCTTCTGTTTTATCTTCTAGCCACAGAGCTTTCTGGAAGTCTGAGTTCATGGTGTCCATGTGCTTGCCTGCATCTGAAGAAAGGGAAGAAGCTATGGTAGAATAAGACAACTGACACCAGTTTCTTTAGTCACATGAATTAACCAGACTTCACATCCCCTTCCATATGCAAATTCTTTAAAGAAATGTTTATGCAGCAGTATTTTTTATGAATGTACAAAACCTGCTTGGCTATTCCACTGTAACTTCTTTTAGTGTTCACCTATTTTCTGTGTTTGTGGAACACAGTCTTGTCTTTAAAACATTATGAACAACAGATACGATATTAAACTTATGGCACAAAAATGCATGGAAATTAAAGTTCTTTTTTTTTTTTTTTTTACATCTGCAAGAGCACAAAATTGCAAATTATGTTCCATGACATCCACTTTTTTTCGACTCACCTGTCCCTACGGCTGGAAATGAAACAGTAGTAATTTGATTCTTCTCACATTCTTGAAGAACCTTTTCTGTTTGTGAGGTAACTCCTGCTAGAGTTGTAGGTCCCACCATATGTATGATATAATCACAGCTAAGTGATCCTCCTCCTGTTACTGCAACTCCATCGTCTGGCAGTGAACCTACATAAAGTAAACAAAATCATTGAAATTAAACTCATTATTCCTCCAATTTAATGTAATACTTTTATATGTGGTAAACGTAGCGCAGATTGAAATAAAAAGTATGTCAGAGCATAAAGAATAGCATTAGGAGACTACAAGGTTCCTTATGGATGTTAGGATCGCACTTGCTGAAAGATTTTTCAGTTTAGAGTCATTACAGCACACAAGTGGAAAGCAAGAAAAGGGCAGCAGGTACTGATTTTAATTGGGGTACAGCAGGGATCCAGTAAGAATCTATTTCAGTCTCCTATTATACGCGCATATACAATACGTATATACACACGTATATACACCATTTCTTAACGCAGTTTACATAAATGAATACACTTGACGAAAGCACTGTAATATGACGAAGGAAAGGAGCTACAGTCATATCAGAATACAACAACATGTAACAAGTTATAAGAAACTAATTGTATTTAAAGCATCGATGATGGTTATCGAGAATATGACTTTTGATAAGAGGTAAAGAGATACAGGTGAAAATAGAGCAGAAGAGTTAATGAGAATCCAGAACAATTATTTATTTATTTAACATTTATTTTACCAGGATATGTCCAACTGGACATCATGTGTCCTTTTTCAGTGGAGTCCTGGGGAGAAAAGCTCCAAATAAATGACAGTGTACATGCATGCTTTTAGATAACAATAAAACTGGCATACAAGATAAGAGAAACAATGAAGTACAAAAGCAGTTATGTAGAACAATAAGATACTAAAGAGTAGTACCATTATTTACAATATATACAAAGTACATTTCAGGTGAGAGTATAGTGTATGCATTAAAGGCTTCAACGGGTCACTTACATATGGAAAAGTGGGTCTTCAAGGGGGAGTCTTTGCAGTTGCAGAGAGGGTTAGGGTTAGTATTGAGGTGTAATTTAAGAAGGGCTTTAAAGGTGCCTGTGTGACTTTGTAGCCTGAGATCAGGTGGGAGGGTGTTCCATGAGTTGGCAACATCATGGGAGAATAAGACCTCCCCGGAACTGTTATTGCATGGATTAACTACAATCAGGTTTTTGATACATGAACATTGCTCCCTTTTAGGGTTGTGAAAGTTTAGCATGTCGGCAAGGGCAAGGCACTTCCCTGGATGGAAGAGTATTTGATGGGCTATGATCAGTTGGTGGTAGCATAGGAGGTTTGGAAATTCTAACCAGTGCAGTTTACTTAGGGATAGGCAATGGTGGAAATGTGATCTATTATTGGCAGAGAACCTAGCTATTTTATTGTAGCATATAGAGAGTTTGTTCAGGTTGGTTTTGTTAATATTGGTGAGAACTGGAGAGGCATAAAGTAGTGTTGATATGAGATTAGTTCTGGCTATTGTTCTAGCCTCAGGGGTTAAGAATGGTTTGCAATGATATACGCAACCTAGTTTTTTTTATGGACTTTAGAGATAGTTTGGGATATGTACTTGTTGTATTTAAGGTGGTGATCAATAATGATGCCTAAGAGATTAGCCTCGGTTACTGGAATGATTAGGGTGCCATTGGTAGACATGATGATAAAAGTGGCGTTGCAGTGTTTGGTTGGCTGGAATAGTATTAGCTGTGTTTTTTTGGGGTTTAGTATGACTTGGTAGTTGTTTAGCCAGTTCTCTATCTCAGTGAAGGATTCTTGGGCTTTACTTTGAAGTAATTGGATGTTTGTTGCTGAGCAGATTAGGGTAGTGTCATCCGCATATACTGGGCAATGTTGGCTTTAGTGGTAGCTAGGTGGAGATTATTTGTAAATATGTTGAAGAGAAGGGGGCCAAGGATTGAACCTTGTGGGACACCACATGTGCCAGGGAGTGGGGGGATAGGGAGTTGCCCCATTTGACAGATTGTGACCGGTTGTTTAGGTAACTGTTAAACCATTGTAGAGTGGGGTCATCAAGGTTGAGTTCTGCTAGACAGGTGAGGAGTTTGTTATGGGAAACTGTATCAAATGCCTTTGACAGGTCTAAGAAGGTGGCAGAGACCAGCTTTCCTTGGTTCCTGTGCGAGTTTATGGTATTGGAAAAGTTAATCAGGGCAATGTTGGTGCTATGGGAAGGTCTGAATCCATGTTGGGTTTTATTTAGAAGGTTGTTATATGGATAAGTAACAAGAAAGGAGAGTGGAGGGGAATGAGGTTATGTAGAAGCTGGAGGGAGAAGAGGATATCGTTGGGATAAGATTAAGGGAGTAAGCTGAAGAAAGTTCAGTTGTGGTGAAATATAGTCATTAACTTGTTGGAAAGGAAGTTGTAGGGTATGTGGGAGAGAAGTTATGTAATACAGAAAAACTGACCAGTCAGAGTCAGCTTCTTTTGTGAGATGCAGTTTTAAGTTCTGTCTGAATGAAGGTAGAGTTACAGCTTCTTTGATATTATGGAGAAGGGACTGCCATAGTACTGGTAAGAGTATGGATGCAGAAACTATGGTTACTACGTCTCCTGTTGTAGAAGGTTGTGTGGAGTGAGGTGGTTATACAGTCCTACCTTAACTGTGAACCAGCTGGCCAGCTACATCAAGGAGTTTTTGTTTAATAGTTGCAATATAAGTGCTGAAAAAGAACTGAACTCTTTCTTGTTCTGACAAGCATTTTATTTTATTAATTTTTTTGGAAACAGGGTGCTCAGTTTTAGGTGCTAGATTATTGACTAAACAGACTTTGCTGTAGCTTGGAAAAGCAAAAGCTTTTTCCTTACACTCTTTGGCAATATGTGGGTGTACATATTCGAGCTTAGCTAATGCTATGCCTTTCCCTATTGCTTCCCTACTTGACTGACAGAATGTACAAGATCTTCCCTGACAATAACAAAATTTGTTGTATTTTGCTGTAGTCTTTCAGATATGCAGTTGAAAATTAAGGATTAGACTAAACCAGAGGGCAATATACTTGAATAAGGAGTTAAGATTCTAAGGGATTTTGATGATGTTTAAGAATGATGAAGTTTACTGGATAGGGTATAAGTTTTGGGCAGAATCAAATAGCATGACTGATCTCTTAGGGCTTAGAAGAAATATCCTAGAATTAAGTTACTTTGTAAGCAACAGGAGATCTTGTTGAAGTTGGGATAGAATGGTTTTGCAGGGGGGACATGAAAGAGATTTGTAAATGATCATGTCATCAGTGTAAAGTAGGTGTGAGAGATGAGCATTATCAGAGGAAAGTTTGCTGATGTGGAGGAAGGGTAAGGGGGAAGAGGACTGAACTCTCACACAGTCCTTCAGTTAAGGGTGATCAGGCTAAGAAGGTAGACCCTATTCTGACACTAAATGTACTGTGGGATAGGAAATGGAAGAAACAGCAGCCTTGGGGGCTGATGCTGTGTGCTCAGAGTTATGTGTAATAGGGACTGTCCATCTCTGTCAAAAGCTTTTGATAGGTCTGTAAATATAATTCCACGAGGTTGAAAATTGTCTCTTGCCATGAAGATATTACCTAACAGGGTCCAAATGACTGTTACAGTGCTGACTGGTCCAGAATTTATGTTGGTTGAGCGCAGGAGTGTGCCTTTTCAGAGATACAGCTCAATAGCTAATCATATGTACTTTTCTCCAGCATCTTATCTAGGGTGGAAATAATTGAGATGGGTCAGTGATTTGAGCAGATGTACTGGTTATTGGTTTTAGGGATTGGTTTAATGATAGCATCTTTCCAGTTCTGGGGAATATGCTGCAACAACAGCAGGGTTTGAAGATGAGTTTTAGAGGAAGTGAGATATATTCAGCACATGCTTTAATAAACCAAGGCTGTAACTCATCTGACCCTGGTGAGTTGTAGCCTGGAATTCTTTGAGTTTTCTGACGTTCTTTATTTCGGTTTTGAAGTAGAATAGTAGTGAACATTATTGGTAGGCTGGGTGGTGTTGGGGCATTAGGAAGGGGTGGTAGCTGATGAGGGAACAATGAGTAAATTTTGTCAGGGAATGGTTGGGGGAGAGATGACTGTTGGGGGAAGTAATAATTGCTGATGGTGCTTGTCTTGTAATTTTCCTCCCAATTATTTTGTTTACCTGTGACCGGAACTTTTCCAGGTGGTCAATCAGGGCGGTCTGGTGATGTTGCAAGCAGTTTACTTTTGTGCCTTCTGATGCTTATTTTGCCTATATTACGTGGATTAATGAATCTCCGTTTTGATTGTGGAGCATTTCTTTCTTTACACAATGCCCAGACTATCTCTAGGTTTAAGTACGGTTTTCAATTTTTTGGTAAGATATTTGTTTTTATTACGTTTATGAATTCTAGCAGTGAGAGTAAATAACTTAGTTTGCACTGAGAGGAAATGAGGCCACTGCTTCGGGTTTTGGATGGAAAGTATAGGTTCCTAGTTGACTTGACAGAGTGGTTTCAGGTTTAAAGAAGACTCTCTTATTTTGGCTCTACTGTTACTGTTTTGGTTTGATGCTTTAGAGCGGGTCACGTAATTAGGTAGTGGTCACAGAATGAAAACAGAAATACTTGAAGTTATAGGTTCATATGTGTGTACTAGGCTAATGGCCCTGTGGCCTTTGCAAGCCTAGCCCATAGAAGTGCCCTGGTATTGTGCCGCCAGGCGTTAGTTCCCAGTGCCTCTATCAAGTAGACCCACTGAAGTGATCCCCGGGGTATACTTTCTATTTTCCATCCACTCATCAAGATTTCTCTTGACAAGGGCTAGGGAGGTGCTCTGCTTGACATGTATGGGATGTCTATTCCAGAGCATGGGTAGTCTCTCAGTTATGAACCTGGAGCATGGTGGTGTGAAGGGATTGGAATTTACTTAGATGTAGCATTTCTAACAGAGCTGTGTCAGACATGGCTTTGTAAGTCAAGCAGAGATCGCCTCTTAGTAGATGATATGAGACAGAGAATAGCTGGAGTTTTTTTTGAGTCTGTCCATGTGGGACATGTGTTTAAGGCCTAGGATCCTCTTCGTGAGGTACTTTTGTGGCATCTCCAGCTGTTGCAGTTGTCTAGTGAGGTACATGCCATATGGGGCATTATACTCTATGACTGGTCTAATGAGGGAAGAGTATAGAGAAATGATGACCTCTTTCTTCCTGGATGCCAAACCCTTGGTAATGAGATGTGCCACATAGAAGGACTTTCTGACCACAGTGGCAATGTGGTGGTTGAAGGAGAGGTTGCTGTCACAACCTGTGTTCCCAGATCTCTTATGCCTTCAGTGTTCAGTGGGCTCCCATCGATGTCGTGATGGGAACTGAGTTTTTCCCAAAGGGATGACTACACATTTCTGTCATGTCTGCATCACTTGGGGAGTTAATAATGGCTCCCAACTTGCAGTCGTCTGCAAATTTGGTCAGCCAGAGTTCTCTCTGTGTTGGCCTGGACTTCTGAGAAGTAGATGCCAAACGGGAGAGCACCCAGGACCAATCCCTGTGGGACTCCACTCATGACTGGTCGGCAGTCTGACTTGGAATCCGCTACTTTCACACTGTGGGTTCTACCTGTGAGCCAATTTGCAACCCAGCTAACAATATAGGGGTTGATGCCAACAATATAGGGGTTAATGCCTAGTTTGTTGAGTTTATCAATAATTCCAGAGTGAGGAATGGTATCAAAGGCCTTGGCCGGATCGAGGTAGGCTGTATGAACTGCCTTACCTTCATCCACTGCTCTGGTGACAGACTCAAAGTCATCAATCAGGTTGAGCAGGCATGCTCTACCTTTCACAAAACCAAACTGCATGGGATCTAGAGTTTGGAGATCCCCTATATCCTTGTTAATTAGATCCATGATGATGGGCTCCATAGCCTTGCATATCAGACTTATTAGGCTAATGGGGCAATAATTTCCAGGGTCTGTAGTCAATCCTCCTTTATAGAGAAAGATGACTGTAGCAGTGCGTCATTCGGTAGGGACAAAGCCTGAGGTGAGGCTGTGAATGAACAGAGCACACAG
The DNA here is from genome assembly GCF_019279795.1 of Protopterus annectens. NCBI lineage: Eukaryota > Metazoa > Chordata > Ceratodontiformes > Protopteridae > Protopterus > Protopterus annectens. The sequence continues at coordinate 1,320,201,467 of NC_056737.1, read as the reverse complement.
ATGTGGTGGCAGTTCACTTTGTAATTCATGTAGAACTCAGCCAGGGATATTGTTGGGTCCCATGGAAGCTGTATTCTTGGCCTTAGGCAATGCAGCTTTAAGCTGTGCTGCAGTAATGCCGAGTGCCTGGCAATCTTCCGGTAGTGAGACTGGTCCTGGGGGGGGGGTGTGTGAAGTTGGCACTGAATCTGTCGGCCAGTATGTTGGCAATATCTGTTGGCTCAGTACAGGAGGTATCATTGTGCAGTAGCTCAAGAGAAAATCTGGGTATTGCCATGGAGATTTTTGATATAGCTATAGAAGGCTTTGTGGTTGTTCTTAGTGTCTGCTGCAATTCTGCCTTCATAACTGGCTTTGGAGGTTTTGATGAGGGATCTCAATTTTTTGTTGAGGCTAATAAGGGAATTTTTCCAATCTTGGGACTTTTTCTGCAACAGTTTATTCCTTCTGTTGTAGAGTTTATTAATGGTAGGGGACTACCAGACTGGCTTAATTTTTTTTGGAGGAGAGCATCTTGGTTCTGTTGGGTACGACTAGTTCCATGCATTTATGTACATGTTCGTACAGTGCATTGGTGTATGATTCGGCAGTCATGCATCTCTTTTCCATTGGCCTGGGTGCCGTGAAGTTAGCCACCTCTGGTTTATTTATTTTATTATTATTTTATTTTATTTATTTTACATTTGTTGACCGGGCTAGTCTAGCTGGATACATGTCCATTTTCAGTAGAGGCCCGGGGAGAAAAGCTCCACAGATAAGACAATACAGGATACATTTACAAGTGGTATACATAACACAGTGAAAGCCATAGATATCACAAATTTATAAAATAACACTCAGAATATTATACAGATAATACTAGGTCGGCGACCAATTGAAGTCACAGGGGAGGGGAGGGTTGCGATCTCTGGTACAGGGTAAATACTGCAGCGGCTAGTCTGGTTTAGGACATAGGCATAACCAGTGAGACTTAAGAAATATTTTGAGGTGATTTTTGAATTGATTAATCGAGGTCATTAGTCTGAGGCTATTGGGTAGAGAGTTCCATAGCTTTCCAATGGAATTGGCATAGAGAGCATCACCTCCAGAGTTATTAGATTTCATAGTTAGAACCTGAACACTTATTAGCTGACCTGAGTGATTTTAGGTTAGAGTAGGAGGTCAGGATATTGCTCAGAGAGGGGGTTCGGTCCGGGTGGTTGATTATTTTGAAAGCCTCGGTAAGTTGGTTGAGTTTGAGAAGGTTGGGGAGTTCGAGCCATCCGAGGGTTTTTAGGTTGAGGCAGTGGTGAGTACGATACGGTGTTCCTGTTATAAATCTGGCTATATGATTATAGGCAACAGATAGTTTATTGAGTTCCCGCTTGTTGAGGAATGACAGTATTGGTGAGGCATAAAGGAGGGTGGAAAGGAGGTGAGTGCGAGCAATGGTTAGTTTAGTATGAGGGGTTAGGAAATTTTTATTCTGTACATAGATCCAAGTTTCTTGTTCACGGATTTAATGGTTTGGTTAATGTGTATATCAAATTTAAGCTTGTTATCTATAGTCACACCTAATAGTTTGGTGCGAGAGACCGGGGATATGATGGTACCATTTATAGATTCCACATGGAACGTGTTGTCCGCATTCAGAGGTTCTTTACCTAAGGGAGTAGTTGCAGAGGGGTAAAAAAGCAATAGTTTGGTTTTAGTAGGATTAAGGATAAGTTGCCTTATAGAGAACCATTTTTCCACTAACGTAAAGCAGTTTTGGGTGATTGTTTGAAGTTTCGGGAGGGAGACGTCAGAACAGATCAGGGTAGAGTCGTCTGCATATTGGATGCATGTAGAATTGGGGATGATCGAGTGAAGTTCATTTATGAAAACTGAGAAAAGAAGAGGACCCAGTATAGAGCCCTGAGGAACACCTATGGTGTTGGGAAGTAGGACGGATAGCTTGTTTTGCCATTGGACGGCTTGTTGCCTACAAGAAAGATAGGCTTTAAACCAGTTAATGGTTGGGATGTCAAGGTATAGGGTTTCCAGGGTGTGAAGCAGTTGCTTATGATTGACCATATCAAAGGCCTTTGAGAGGTCAAGGAAGAGGGCAGAGGAAATTAATTTCTTGTTCCGGTTGTTGTTGACTGAGTCAACAAAGGAAAGAAGGGCAGTGGTTGTACTGTGATGGGGGCGAAAGCCATGCTGAGTTGGGGACAGAAGACTATTAAGGTTGAGATAGTGTAAGAGCTGTTTGTGAACACACCGTTCCATGACTTTAGCTATTGGAGACAGTATTGCTATGGGACGGTAGTTGGATGTTTCCGTGGAGGTCCCCCCTTTATGAAGAGGGATGATATATGAGATTTTCCAAATAGAGGGAATGGTAGTTTCAGTTATAGTTCTATTTATCAATATTGAGATAGGATAGGCAATGGCGTCAGACGCTATTTGAAGGTATTCTGCAGGAAGCTGGTCAGCCACTAAGGTGGTTGGTTTGAGTTTTTTCAGGAGGGTGCGTATATAAGAGGTAGGTACCAGCTGTAGATTAAAGGTGGGGTGGACTGAGTCTTTAGTGTGGGTAAGAGAAGAGTTGGTAGTGGTAAGCTGACTGGTTAGGGACTGGATGGTCTCGATGAAAAAAGAGTTGAAAACATTGGCTATTATCTCTGGTTCTTTTCCAATGAGTTTCTCAGGAGTTGGGGTAGTAGATTTACCCGGGCGGAGTAGCTTATTAAATCCAGCCCAGAATTTATTTGGGTTGTTCTGGTGTTTGTCCTGAAGGTGACAAAAATATTGTTTTTTGTCTTGGGTAGTGGCCACTTTAGTAGTGTTTCTAAGCTGTTGAAACTTGATGCGATCTAGTGGGGTTTTGGTCGCTCTCCAGTTATGCCAGGCCTGGTTTTGAAGTTTAATTTTAGATTTGGTTTCGCTAGACAGCCAAGGTGCTATTCGTTCCTTGGTTCTGATTTGTCGGTTTGGGGCGTGAGAGTCAAGTATCTTCAGGAAAGTACTATTAAAGTGTGCCACGCTCTCTTCAAGTGGTAAAGTTTTCAGGGTGGACCAATTGCAGGATTGGAGTTCAGCAAGGAAAAGTCTTGGGACAAATTTCTTCTTGTTTCTAACAAGTCTATATGAGGGTTATTAGATGGACACTTGTTTTTGGATATAGGTAATAAGGTGGTCACTGAGGTCATTTGGGAGTGTCCCTGTAGTATAATTATGTGTGTCTTTATTAGTAAGAATCCAGTCAATGATGCTCTCTTTTTGTTTAGGGTTGCCAATTCTGGTAGGAGAAGAAATATTTTGGGAAAAACCATGAAGGTTAATTGCGAGGGGGTTTTTGGGTGCAGTGTAGAGGGACCAGTCAAGGTTAAAATCACCTATTACTATGGTTTCTTGAGGGCAATTGGAGGCAAGCCAGCTGAGCAATTGTTCAAGGTTATCTGAGTTATTTCCTGGTGGTATATAAATGACAATGAGATTAATGAATTTTTGGGTATTTAGGCAGATCTTTAGTGAGATTAGTTCTATATTGGAGATTTTGGGGGGTAGGATAGGATTAGGGACGATGTTAAGGGTATTCTTGAATAATACAGCTAACCCCCCTCCCTTTTTGTTAATCCGATCAGCCCTAAGGATGTTATATCCAGGGGGAAGGATTTCTTCATCCTTAGTAGTTGGTTTGAGCCAGGTTTCAGATAGGCACATGATGTCTGGGGAATGGGTAGCTACCATCGCATGAAAATTATGAACCTTATTGTTTATACTTCTTAGATTAAGGTGAAGTATAAGGAGGGAATTGGTAGAGAAACGGGCAAACTTTAGGGAATTAGAGTCAGTGGTAGTGGTAGGACCTGGATTGGGGTGGATGTCACCATCTGTGGCAATACAAGTTTTCAAATGATCTAACAATCTTTGCAGCTTGAATAACAGCTTGAGATTAGATTTAGTTGTAGATGGCTTGGGGTAGCGGAAAGTAAGATACACTGGTTTAGGATTGTGAGTATAGGGGGGGTAGTGGGGATATGTGTTGGTGTGATGGGGGTTGTTTGAGTGTGTCCTAGTGTAGGTTTTGGGGAAAGGAATCCCTGAGAGTGTTTGGTTTTCATATCTGGTTAAGTAATAAGGAATAAGGAGGAGTACTACTGTGGGAAGGATAATAGAGTATGAGGCTTTACCCATGATATGGGAGAGAAAGGCTAATGGGTAAGCTGAGGTAGAAGATTTTATTTGGTAGTTAAGGTAGGCCTGGAGTGTGGGAGGAGAGTTGGTAAATTAACTGGTGGTCAGGATTGGTCAAGAGAAAAGGGGGATGGGCTAATGACCTTATAAATGTAGAGGTAGTGGGGGCGGGTGGGATAAGGGGGCAGGGTGGGGCGCGGAGCGAGCCCGAGCGGAGCGGGAAAACACCGCCAGGAGTCTGCAGGGTCTCAGAGGTAGCCGTAGGTTGGTGAACCAGTTTATGTTAAGGTAAGCTACTTATTCAGTGAAACACCACCTAAATTCATGGAATTATACTGTAAGATTGCCAGATTTTGCTAGGTGCTGACTAGTTCCTGCCAACAGAACGCTTCCTTAGTGTACAAATTAGTGGGTAGGCTAATAGTTTTACCCTAGTGTCCCTTTTCAAAGGTACAGTTCTCTTTTCAATTTTAACTGCATAAAACTGGAGCCACACTGGGAATAGGTCCTTATCTGAGTGTGCCCTGGGTACCACGCAGTGAGGGATAGAAAGGGGGTTACCTGGCACTGTTATTGAGTGGGTAGCTCTTGTTTCTTATTTTGGAGTTGTCATTAACTCAGCTTAAACATGAATAGCATCTGTAATGTCCACCTGTGTCATATAGTCATCTGCCTTTGTCTACAAAGCTGATATTTTCTACAAACGACCTTCACATAACCAACCTACTCTCAACCAGCCTTATGTTGTGACCATGTGTTCTCTGAGCTGAATGCTGTCCAAAGTCCACTTTGGAGACGTTTTTCATGGTGGATACCTTTGCTGGGGGTGTGGGTGAGATGTGGATTTCCATGGTGATTAGTCTGTGGTGGACTCTAACCATGGAGGATAAAAGTAAGCACAAACAAACTAAATATACAAAAATTATGTCACGGCAGTCCAGGACTGGAAACCCAATAAATAATAAGCTCAATAAGCTCAATAAGAAAAGCATAAATTTAATAAGGCACCTTTCGTTCATAACATAATGAACTTCATTAGATCTGATGAAGTTCGTTACGTTATGAACGAAAGGTGCCTTATTAAATTTATGCTTTTCGTATTGAGCTGATTATTTATTGGGTTTCCGGTCCTGGACTGCCGTGACATACTTTTTGTATATCTAACCAGGGAGGAATTGACTATTGGTGTAGAACAACAGTTGCTCATGTTAGTAATAACCAGGTCAAGGATGTTGCTTACTCTAGTGGGGTTAAGAATGAGCTAGTCCAGGGCACTGATGAATTCCAGGAAGCGTTGGGCCAGTGCATTGGTGCATGAGCAATTTTCCCAGCTGATGGAGGGGTAGTTGAAGTCACGTAGTATGAGAGTGTTGGGTTGGATCTTAATAGTTTCCAGGGTGATTAGGAATGTGGAGTGGGTCTTGGGATATGGTTTGGGATGTATAGCAGGCTACAACCTGAATCGCAGTCTTACCCATTTGTTGGCTGTACCTGGAGTACCTCAGATGTGTTATGCTGGGCTACTAGTCTGGAGGTGTGTATATCCTTTATGAATATGGAGACACCACCGCCTTTGGAGCTTCGGTCCATGTTCTGGGGCCAAAAGGTGTGGAATGAGTTATAGCCTGGTAGTGCAGAGATGCTTTCTGCTGCTTTAAACCAGGTCTCCGTTACAGCACAAATGTCAATGTTCTCCATTTTGAGGAGTGCTTTGAGCGAGTGCATCTTGAGATTTAGACTTCTAGCGTTGAGCAGAATGACCCTCAGATTGCATTTATTTATAGCTGTTATGGTGGTAATTTGGTCTTTGGAGCACCATCTAAAAAAGGCACTATAGGGGTGGCAAGAGCCTTAGCCAGTACCCAGAAACCCAGGGGTGACAGATGCAAGCCATCTCTGGCAAAGCATCAAGGTCTGTCAATCATGTCATCCCAAGCAGACATATACTGGATCCCCTTAGAATGACACCAGAAACTTAGCAAATTGTTGAAGTCAATCATTTTCTGTTTATATTGTGGTGGTATTCTGGGCGATGGTAGAATGCTGCTCAAGAATAGGGTCATACCTGCCTGGGCCACATAATCTGAGAGCTCCACTTATGAGACTTATGAGATCGCATGTGAAATATTTGCTTTTAGCAGGTCTACAAGGAGTGACTGTTACAGAAGGATGTTAGGTCTAGGAGGTTCCGAGATTGTGATATGCCAAGAAAAGTGACCAGTTCATAGAAGTTAGGGTTGCTAACACTGAGAACGTTTAAGATAAAGTTTCCCATTATGATTGCCTTCTTTGATTGCAAATAGTGAGCTTTGTTTTTATAAGATGTTTTACCTTTATCGGGACATGCAGTAGCTATAGGGAGGTCATGACATTTGGGCTGTGGGATTTTCTTTTATTGTTATCCACTTAGAATCATGATCTGATATGTTATTAGCTAGCATGTAGATTTGTATCTTAAAGCGAGATGTGTACAAGATCATGCATGTAGCCGATATGGTGAAGAATATAAAGAGTGGGAGAGGCATCTTAGGTTTTGGTAACAGCCACAATGTCTGGTATGTGTTGCTGTAGAAAATGTTAATTTGCACTACTTTGTTTTGATATTGTCTGCACTGTGAAGACAGTATTTTAGTGTGGAGAGGGAGAGTAGATGTTGTAATGGGTGATAACTACCAGACTGAAGGGATGAAATAATAAGCAAAATACCTTAGTAGTTATTGCTATAAACAAATATATATTGAAGATCTGTTGGCACAAAGGCAAGGCATCCATTGGAATCATTGACAACTTAGGTTTGGGAATGGATTTAGAGTACCACAAGGATCAGCTAGGTCAGAGGATGAAGATGTCACCAGCAATTTATCCCATGCCACTAGAAGGTGTGGGTCATGCTGCTGCCAGTATGATCTCTGGTGGTTTCCCAGGTACCTTGCAGGCTGCAGCCTGTACAGGAAGGGATGTCCTGGGCATGATGTGTGCATGGGTTTCTATCAAGTAGCTTAATTTCCTCTATCCGCACAACAATTTTATTTTCTTATACCCCCCACAGTCTTTCACCTGACTACTGTTAACCACATGGCAAACTGGGCCATGCTTTTTATGGGGGGGTGGCATAATAGTTAAGGTCTTTACCTCACAGACTGAAGGTACAGGGGTCTATTCTGACCTTTGGTTATTGATTACACTTGTAATAGTCTGTAGACTGATAGCATACTATTTACCTATGAACTTATGTACACATTGTGCAATATGAATAGTATACTGACTGGCTATGACAGAGACTGTACCAGCAACTCACTCAGGTGCTTCCAAATGAGTCCTCACTTCCCGGCCAAAAAGTATCCATCAAGGGTGTTGCCAGAAGTTTACATAATGTTCCTGCCCTCACCACCCACCTAGCATTTTAAAAATGAACTCAGCCCTCAAAATGCTACCCCCAATACATATGGGAAGGTGACATTATTTTCAATTACCATATTCTCATAAAAAGGTGTTTTCCTTTCACAGAAGCATTTTTTGTATACCTATGCACTTGAAATATTTCTTTGTGTAGTTCTAAACATACTGTGCATTTTGAGTGTTAAAGTTTCCAAGAGATGCTCACAAAAAATGTACTCATTTGAGTATTACACCCTTACTAGCCGTAAAGCTTTGCTCCACCCCAGAGAATTTGGGAGGCTAGCCCCTTAGAATGATTGTGTTTAGGATGGCCTGGTGAGGAGCAGGGTGGTTAATACAGGGAGACAGAGCAGTACTGGGAATAAAACATGAGACTGACAGGTGAAAGACTTTGTAGGATTATAAGGAAAATAATAATAAAATTATTCTGGGGATACAGAAAACTTAATTACTTGCTAGAAACCAATGGAGATACTGAAAGAGACCATACAAAATGAACTGCAAGATGACTTCAATAAGGTCATTTTTTAAAGTTTAACTTGATATATATATACCCGTCAGTTAATAGGAGAAAAATAAATGACCGTTGGTACAACTAAGAACTTATCTATCTATGTACCACACAAGTGGTTTTTCATGATGCAGCTACCGAAATTATAGCTATTTCTGAATTTTTAAGACTCTAGTTTAGTTTGACCCACTGCTGTTCTTCAGAACTCAGGCATATTATTCATTTTGTAAGATCATCAGGCAACCTGGGCCTGTGCTTTTAAACAAGCGAGTTCCTTAGCAAAGAAGCAAAAGAATTAGGCAAAGGAACAGCCATTTCCTAAATGGCATGCAGTCTCATGCTAGCTGGTGCTGCCTTCACTTAAAGGGCCACTCCTACACACTGACAAAAGATAGGACTCGTTGAGCAAGTCATAGGAGCAGAAAAGTTAAGGGGCTGATGGCTGGGTGTAGTTTACAAAAAAGGTAAGTGCTGCAGATAAACAGCATGCAAGTCAGCATATGTTTAACTT